>NC_073696.1:249484026-249784026 GCF_029784165.1 Wyeomyia smithii
GTTATTTCATTGTTGTAAAAGCTTGATAATGTTGTAAAAGCTTGATCATTTCATTAAGTCGTGATGTATTATCATGCAAAAGTAATAAAAACACCGCAAAATGTAGCATTTCTACAATTATGGGTCACTTTACTTAATGCACGGAGCAGAATTATTTTTTTCGGTGACATTTTCAAAATTTAATCATTTCAATCGTACGTCTTTTTGAAATCCAAAATGGCGACTTCCAGTTTCTGTAAATCAGCCTTGAATCACAAAATGCAATCCAATAAGGAAACTTCCGTTCTGTGCGTTCTCGGAATATTGAAGTACTAAAAGTGATGATGGACATATAAGATGTGAAATATTTTTTAAGTGGGTTGAGCCAATGCAACAATGAAGCATAAAAAAAATCTTGGCTTCGAAACCTTTGATCCCGTGCATCGCCGGGAGCGTTCAACTAGTATTAAATATATATAATATGTGCTGCTAAGCGATATTCGACGCAGATGATTGAAGTAAGCGTACGTTCGTTGAAAATGATGTCCTGGTTAGTAAAAATTGGCACTGTAGGTGCACCAGCACACGGGTTACATTACCATGCACTGCCCATGAATACATAAGAGCAGGGTTGCCACATTTAAATCTGTGTTTTCCCTTGAAAAAATCTGAGCATCTGTATCTGGAACAAAAATATCTGTAAAAAAAATCTGTTTTGTTTAAACATAAAGAACTTTGTATTTTTTAAGTTTTTATGGTACATAAACAAAATTTTTAGCTTAAAACGTGTTAGGAGTTGAAAATATTTTCAATTTGCTTAATTTTTAATGAAATAAAATTTGGAGTGTTTATAACAATTGATGTCAATTTCGAAAAATCTGTAAATCTTTACTTTTCGACGAAAATCTGTATATCTGTATATACAGATTCTGTACCGTTACTTCGGCCAAAAATCTGTAAAATACAGATTAATCTGTACATGTGGCATCCCTGCATAAGAGTCACACTGTCAGTAACGACAGTCACAGTAACGACATAAACTGCCCATAAAAGCATAAGAGTCTCATATGACTTTTAGGCCAATTCTAGTTTATACTGTCAATGTATCTAATTTTATTCAAATTTTCGTATGCCCTAATAAAATTTGAAAGTTTGTTCTGAAAAATACTGGAAAAATACCAAACCTTGTCTGTCCCATATTGAAAATAAAGGCATATGAGTCCCATCTTTAGTTTAGCCTTCTAAGCATCTGGAATGAGTGGAATTAAAGTGTTCAGTTGTGTGGCCTTACGGTCTGCATCGATTCCTAGTGAACTATTGGATGATGATGATGATTGTAGACTCTATCTCGAACGAGGGTGCTTATTACGGGAGTCACTTCACGGTGAAATCGTAAGTAAGTGAGTAAGTGAGAAAAACGTCGCAAAGTGACATCTGCCGCGGAATCTGGGTTATTATGAGTGTCATATCAGTGAAGTGAGAACGGAAAAAGCAGCGTTTCGCGTGGAATTATTTCACGATCATTTTGAACGGTGAAATGATTCCACGCAGATGCCATAAGTCCTAAAGTTGATTGATTTGTGATCTAATGGTAAATATTGGATTTATTCTTCAGTAATGAAACGAATCAGAATTTGATCCGTGCCTTAAAGCGGTCAAATTTTCATTTTTTTGCCCGATGAAAAAAATGCAAACTAGTTTAGGAAATTTTAGATCCCGAAAAAAAACATTGTTTTTGATGCCGAATGTCTTGGAAATGCAGAACACGTCAAGATCTGGTGTTATCTAAAAAACCGACTTTCTGGGACTTTTTGAGCTGGGAAACAATCTCATTTCACTTGTGCTATTCTCAATTTCACTTCACTGTCAATCTCACTACGTGGTGGTGATTTTTGTCACTTCACTTGAGGTGGAATCTGGAATAGGTCTAAAAAAGTGAAGTGAGCGTGAGAGTGAAATATATTTCACCGTGAAGTGACTCCCGTAATAAGCACCGAGGTTTCATCTATCAGCTTTAGTTGCATTTTGGTAAGTAACATGCACCGGTCCATGTTGCAATCTGTTAAAACCAAACCATCATATTGCAACTCATATGATCCAATGTGGCCATTTCAAAATAAATTGGATTGAATAAACTGTTCACATGAGATACACAATAAGGAATGATAATAAATGCCTTGGCCTTCTTAGTATGCGTGGAGACTGATATGCTTTTATTTTTTATATATAGAGAGAAAATAAAGGTAAACGAGTCCCATCATTTATTTCCAAGCCTGGAAATCATGCAAAAGTTCTTAGAACTCATGGAAATATATAATGTTCCACCTCATAAACAGACAGTTGTATAAAACATATTTTTTGTCAAATCATAGTTATTTGCATCAAATTCAAGATTAGAACTTCGATTGCAATTTTCTCAATTGTGAGCATTTCCATATGGGACTCTTATGCTTTTATGGGCAGTAAACTCATGCAAAGTGAAACTGAGTAGGGGTAAACAGGGTAAGACCGCTCAGCGGGGTAAGACCGCCCTCCGTAGTTTTACCACCAAGTTATATAATAATTGAAAAATTTCTTTAACATGTCTATTACAGTATAATTACATAACATTTTGCACCCCTTTCTTTTTTGATAGTGCGCGAACAGTCACAGAAATAATCAAAAACAACCTTTCAGCTGGCAACCAGTCAATGCGCTATTGTTTTGCGGCAACGGGACTTTAGGTTTTTCTGTCTAAAAATTTATTGTTTTATTCGTGAATATACGTTTAACCGCTTGCCTGAATCTGTCTTCTTTCGGAAATGTCGAAGGCCGTGAGTGATTTTGACTACTTTTTCGATGGAATATGAAAATGTTCCACTGGGGGTAACGTCGCCCACTATACATGGGGTAAAACCGCCGCGTGTACAACTGCTTGTTATTTTACTTCAAAACCCAAATGCCTCGACACTACAAAGGGAATATATGCAGGATCAGTAAAGCAATTTCAAGCCACATAAGACATCGATGTTAATCGACCACTTTCGATTTGGTTGAAGCTTTTCTAGTAATATTTTTTAAACGCGACTAATTTTTGAAAAAAGTAAACTTGTGTGAAAATGGTATTAATAAACAAAAATAATTTTGGAGCCAGGACGGTTTGTTTGATCGATATGACGTCTTCAGCAGAGTTGAAAATAGCAGTTTTTTTACTTCCGAAAAAAGTATACACTGTAAAAAAATTCAAAGAAAAGATATAAAAATAGAATTAAAATTTTTTTTAAATTTATTTAAAAAAAATCATGTTTTTGCCTGCAAAATCTGCAAAAGATAAGCTAAAATTTGATGGTTGTTATATCATGGAGTGATAGAAATATTAACAGCTCAAATTTTGCAAAGAATTATTTTGGGCGGTTTGTTTGATGTATAGAATCGTTGGTAATTTTGTTCCTCAAAAAAAAAAAAACATAAAAAAATGAAAATATGAATAAAAAATTTATAATTATTAGTATTACTCCATACATAATAAGTCTTCAAAAAAATCATACAGACAGGATTACTGAGTTTCTATTTCTAGCTTAAAGACAGGTTTATTATAAATTGAATATTTTGAAAAACCCCAATTCTGGAAAATCTATTTATTTTGAAAACCACAAAAAGTTACCTAAACATTGATTTAAACTTGGATAATCAAAAAAACAAAAAAAAAAAGTTAAAACTTAAAAAAAAAATTTATTTTTTTCAGATTTTTCACAGTGTATATTTTATTAAAATAGAAAAAAAAATACCATCTACAACTTTGTCAAAGACATTATACCGAGAAAATGAACCGCTTTGGCCCTAAAAATATTAGTTATCCTCAAAAAATAGTGGGCGATCTTACCCCGCTGGTGGGCGGGTTTACTTCGCATGAAAAAGATCTGCACATTTTCAATGAATTCTTAAAATTGAAAAAAAGGCTGGAAAATAAACAAAAATATTTCAGTTCTTATTTTTTAAATGCGGGTATTGAATAGAAGAACCTCTTAGCGAAGAAAAAATGAAATTGCAGCCGCAACTTTTTTTTCTATAAACAAATGCTTAAGGGGGCGGTCTTACCCCGCTTACCCCTAACCTTTTTCCAGATTTGAATTCAACTTGAATCTGATTCCTTTTAATAGTTTGAGTATTCGTTGCACCGCACACTCTGATCGATTGAGTTTGAATGCATACAGTGCACGATGTATTCAACAATGCAGGCGATCAAGTTGATGCGATGAGTTTTATTTTTAGATTGAGTTTATGCTTTCACAGGATAATGCAACAAACTGTTGCAGCAGACCCGTTGCGAATTTCATTGCAATTCGATTTTATGCAGGATTGAAACTCGAACCCAACTCAAGTGTGCTACACTGTCAGTAGGGTTTATGTGTAACCGAAAATAAATGTGCAAAGCCACACTGCCTACTCTGTTAAAAACAACTGCATTTTTTCTTCCTATTGATTCAATCAAAGAACGGAAATTGAAAATATGCATTCATCTGAGCTAAATATATATGGCAGAATACTTTTAAAGGCAATACGTTCTTTGTTGTTTCGAATAATACGCCTTAATTAATCTTTCAATGAAAGTTACTTTAACTCTCTCTTTTGAAAAACAATCATGATCATCAGCCAAATGACTACGAATTGTTCGGGTTTGCTCGTTTAAATTTGATTAGAATAACTTCTTATACCCAGTTGTGCGAACTGAGAACCACATTTTGTGTTGTGCACTCACAAACAGATATATACCGTGAGCAAGAAGGCGAAAAGAACGCACCTACCCCGTTATATCACAGACAAACAGACGTGCCTCTTCGAAGAAAAATCCTGAAAAATCTTCGTCCTTATTCGAAACGTTACACTCATGCGCCACCATGTGAGCTTATTGCCTACTAACTTATTCTTCTCGTAAAACGGTTTTTGTCTTTGATAATGAATGTACACTCTTACTTATTGCGTCACTAGTGGCATTATTGCCACTAAGCAAAATTTCAAATTATCGTTATATTTTCCGGTCGATGAAATCGTTATCGAGTGGCACGTCTGTTTGTCTGTATATAACCACAGAGATGTTCGTAATTCACCTTTTATAGATCTATTTGCAAACTTATGTTATACGTTCGGCTGAGCAGTCACAAAAATTTAGAACGACTTATTTTATACTATCCGACGTTTCGTCACTGGTCAGTGACATCTTCAGGGGAAACTGCGGGGATTTATTACAAAATTAGAGGCTTTTTAGCATAGTTTTATAAAAAGTTATAGTCTAGCTGATTGTCTGTGGTTATTGTATCTGTGGCTTACATATTATTTGTTCGTTCCTTGTCAAGATGCTTTTTAAAGCTAATCGTCAATACTGATTGGGGCGATTTTGGGTACATGCTATAGTTTTGGTGGTAACAAAATTGTTTTTAATATAAAATTATTTTCGACTAACCAAAATTTTAAATTAGCTTACAACTCCGTTTGCTGTGGACCTATTGCGATGGCGGATGGGAACTGATGGGTACTAGTTTGGATTTGAGAGGGGTAGGAAAGCGATATTGTTGGTGGGGAGATTGAAAGAAAAGAGAAAGAACTAATTGGCTGGAGTGTTTGTGTTGGGTGCGATACTTGACAGAACTGCTGCGTAAGCTGTGTTGAGTCCGTCGAGATCAACTCGTTTGTTGACTGTGTTCGGTGTGTTGTGTATATGGCACATTTCTAGGAATGGGAGTATATGGGTACGGTTGCTATGGTCTACTATCACTGTTCCACTGAAGTCCTGATATTCGCATGCATAATTTGTTCTGTGTCATTCCTATGTAGCAATTATTGCAATCGTTGCAAGGAATCTTGTAAATTATTTGGCTGTGATCTTCTTTTCGTATCGGGTCTTTAACTATTGTGTGCATTGAGTTTCTTAAGCTTTTCAGAGAGTTTTGGAATGTAAAGTACTGAGCAATATGTTGGCCGTTGTGATGATAGTGTTGCTGCATTTGGGCTTACTTGGTGAGGTGTTGGTTGGATGGCTGTTTCTTGGTGCGGTGGTGGCTGTCTTGAAAATTTTTGGTGATGTGTTGGCTGGCTGGGTGTTTCTTGGTCCTGTGCTGGTTGGCTGGTTGTTTTTTGGTGCGGTGGCGATTGACTTGCTGTTGCTTCTGTGGTAGCTGCTTGGTGGCTTGCGTTGGATGGTTGACTCGGAATGTTATGATGATTTTTGTTGCTATTTTGTACGTTGTGTGGATGTTTTGGCTGGTTTACTATTTCTGCTGTGGTTGATGCTTGGTTGGATGGTTGACTAGGAGACATCTGGTGACTTTTGGTGCTATGTTTTTTAGCTGCGTGAGTGCTGTTGTGCTGTATAGGCGGACGAATTGGTTGGTGGCTGGTTGGCTGCTATGTGTTCGCGCTCTGGGTTATTTCTCCGTGCTCTCTGTTGCAGTAATCGGCTAATCAGGGTTCTCGGATAGCAGTTTTTTTGTAGTTGTTTGTAAATAATTGTTTTTTGTTCGTTGTAGGTGCTTGCTCCGGATAGTGTTGTGACTCTGTTGATGAAGTTGCTGGCTGTGTTGTGGCATCCCTGCATAAGAGTCACACTGTCAGTAACGACAGTCACAGTAACGACATAAATTGCCCATAAAAGCAGAAATGTGCCTAGAAATGTGCCATATACACAACACACCGAACACAGTCAACAAACGAGTTGATCTCGACGGACTCAACACAGCTTACGCAGCAGTTCTGTCAAGTATCGCACCCAACACAAACACTCCAGCCAATTAGTTCTTTCTCTTTTCTTTCAATCTCCTCACCAACAATATCGCTTTCCTACCCCTCTCAAATCCAAACTAGTACCCATCAGTTCCCATCCGCCATCGCAATAGGTCCACAGCAAACGGAGTTGTAAGCTAATTTAAAATTTTGGTTAGTCGAAAATAATTTTATATTAAAAACAATTTTGTTACCACCAAAACTATAGCATGTACCCAAAATCGCCCCAATCAGTATTGACGATTAGCTTTAAAAAGCATCTTGACAAGGAACGAACAAATAATATGCAAGTCACAGACACAATAACCACAGACAATCAGCTAGACTATAACTTTTTTAAAACTATGCTAAAAAGCCTCTAATTTTATAATAAATTCCCGCAGTTTCCCCTGAAGATGTCACTGACCAGTGACGAAACGTCGGATAGTATAAAATAAGTCGTTCTAAATTTTTGTGACTGCTCAGCCGAACGTATAACATAAGTACACAACATCCCAACAGTCGAAAACTCATCAAAGTCTATTTGCAAATGTGCGAAAAGTAAAAATACCTCGATTACTGCCGATTACTAGCTTAAGTATTTATGTTAAATATTAGAAAATAATAAGTGACTTCTCAACACTGATAGAATTTGTAATTTTATTCGTTAGGATTTGTTTGCTTTCGCAATTAGGACTAATCATTCGTAGGGATTTAAACCTACTTGTCAAAAAAGGGAAATGAACTTACAACTAACTTATTACTAACTTATTGGCTATAAAGAGAGCTTATCGTAGCAATTGAGGATTGCAACGATTTTTGTCGAAATTCGGTATTAATTTTATTTGACATTGCTTCTAATGTTTCAACACCAGTAAGTCTATATAATTCGAGTGTATCAAACCAAGGAGGACGCTTCAAAATCATTTTAAGAATTTTATTATTAATCCTTTGGAGCGTTTTTTTCCTTGTTAAACAGCAACTTGACCAGATCAGTACAGCATAGAGCATTGCTGGTCTAAAAATTTGTTTGTAAATCAAAAGTTTATTCTTTAAACAAAGTTTGGAATTTCGATTAATGAGAGGATATAAACATCTCGTTTGATGCACTTTGCTTGTATACTCTCAATGTGCTCTTTGAAGATAATTTTTTTATCGTAAATTATTCCCAAGTACTTAACCTTGTCAGACCAACTTAAAATAACCCCATTCGTCTTGACAACGTGATTATTGTTTGACTTGAGGAATGAAGCCCTAGTCTTAAGGGGAAAAATTATCATTTGAGTTTTAGAAGCATTAGAAAACATTTTCCACTTTTGCAAGTAGGAAGAAAAAATATCTAAACTTTTCTGCAATCGACTGCATATGACACGAAGACTTTTTCCTTTTACGGAAATGCTTGTATCATCGCAGAACAATGACTTTGTGCATCCTGGAGGCAAATCAGGAAGATCTGAAGTAAATATGTTGTACAGGACTGGACCCAAGACTGAACCTAGAGGCACACCTGCTCTGACAGGAAATCTATCCGATTTTGAATTCTGATAGACGACCTACAGAGTTCGATCAGTAAGATATTTTTATTTTTATTTTGATTAGGAAAATTGGAAAATTGAAAGTTAGCAATTTCGCAATCAAACCTTTATGCCAAACACTGTCGCATGCTTTTCCTATGTCTAAAAGAGTAGCTCCAGTGGAATAACCTTCAGATTTGTTAGCTCGTATCATATTAGTAACTCTGAACAATTGATGAGTAGTGGAATGCCCCTGGCGAAATCCAAACTGTTCATCTGCAAAAATTGAATTTTCGTTAATGTATGACATCATTCTGTTAAGAATAATTCTCTCAAACAGTTTACTTATTGAAGAAAGCGAACTGATTGGTCGATAACTTGAAACTTCAGCTGGATTCTTATCCGGCTTTAAAATTGGAGTAATTTTTGCATTTTTCCATAATTTGAGAAAATATGCAATTTTTAAGCAGCAATTGAAAATTTTTACTAAAAATTCCATTGTGCTCTCAGGGAGATGTTTGATTAATATGTTAAAGATTCCATCATATCACGTAACTTTGCGACGGCGGAGGAAACTTACGCCCGACTGAAAGCCGAAGCTGGGCGGATCGGACTGCGGATAAATGCGTCGAAAACAAAATACATGCGAGCGAGAGGCTCCAAGGAGAACAACATCAGCCTCCCAACTCAAGTCTCTGTAGACGGTGATGAGCTTAGACGACAATAACACCAGCAAAGAGATCCAGAGACATATCCAGGCCAGTGCTGATAAAAGTCATTTTCCCCAGCAAAATTCTTCGAAAATTACAGCCAATCATTTTCATTTTTCACTTCCAATGATCGCAGCACTCTTTCAGATACACTAGATTTTCGTCCTAGTAACGTGCTGTTATACTCATATGAAATAGATCGCGTGCATCGTTCACGGTTACGGAATAAAATTTGACGATAAGTCCAACCAAATGATCTTTATTTCAAAGCGAAAAAGAAAAACAAACAGTCCACACAACCAAAATAAACCTCACCGAAACACTTTTTCACTGACACTGACCGATGTCTTGACAATTTTCGTTAACTGATAAACTGATTTTGTTGTCTTGCTTCCATCGCATGAAATATAATGAGGTTTTTCGACAGTTCACTTCCATGCAAAAAGCGAGAAAGGAGAACTCTGAAAGGATTGTAAAAAAATAACGTTTATGGATGCTTTTTTTCACTTTCACTCAAGAGTGTCAACAAATATCAACCCTGATCCAGGCAGGAAATCGTGCCTACTTTTCACTCCGGAAGACACTTCGATCGAATCGAGTGCGACGACGCACGAAGTTGACGCTGTACAAAACCCTGAAAAGACCGGTAGTCCTCTACGGGTTCGAGACAACAACGCTCCTCGCGGAGGACCTTAACGCTCTTGGAGTTTTTGAACGGAAGGTGCTACGGACTATCTACGGTGGAGTACAGACGGACGACGGAGAATGGCGACGGCGCATGAACCACGAACTGCACGCGCTGCTTGGAGAGAATCCCATTGCACACTTGGCGAAAGTTAATAGGTTGCGGTGGGCCGGTCATGTCGTAAGGATGCCGGCAACCCTGTGAAATCACTTCTCTTCAGTAACCCTGCCGGCACCAGAAATAGAGGGGCGCAGCGTGCACGATGGCTCGACCAGATCGAAGGAGACTTGCGGGTGATGAGACGCCTGGGGAACACCACGGCTCTCGTCTGATTAGTAAGTAAATTAAAGTTTTCATCGTCACCAGGTGCTTTCATATTTTTGAAATTTTTAATAATTGATTTAATCTCATTCAAGTTTGTTTCAATTATTTCTGCAGGCAACAAATTCTGGGAAGAAATTAAGTCAAATTGGCGTGTAACTTCATTTTCAATTGGACTCACAAAATTCAAATTTGAATGATGAACACTCTCAAAATGCTGAGCAAGTCTTTGAACCTTTTGTTCATTGGATACAAGAAAACGTTCACCATCTTTTAAAACTGGAATAGGCTTTGAAAGTTTCTTAAGAATCTTTAAAGAATTTTGATTTCTCAGAAGAGTAAATCTATGTTTAATCTCTTACTGTAAATCTATAAATAGTTTTAAAAACAGGATCACGAGGACGTTGATATTGACGTCTGCGGACATTTTACAAACGAATTAGAAGATGAAGATTTTCGTCAATTATTAGTGAATCAAATTTCACTTGAGCCTTTGGAACAGAATAATTCATGGCATCAACAATTGCACAGTCCAGAGCGGAAAGCGGAATCAATATTCACTTCGTTCGGCAAATCAAGTTCATTATTGAAATTTCTCTCAATATGAGTTTTGTATCTTTCTCAATTAGCCTTGTTATAAGTAAAAACAGAGCTCATAGGGTTTAAAACTGATTCCCGTGATAAAGAAAATGTTATTGGAAGATGGTCAGAATCAAAATCAGCTCTACATACATGACTTTGATCTGTTAGAACCAAATCAATTGTTGATGGATTCTTTACAGAAGAAAAACATGTAGGACTATTCGGAGACAAAATAGAATAGTATCCTGAAGAACAATCATTGAATAAACTTTTGCTATTGGAATGACTTTGAGAATTATTCCATGATCGATGTTTAGCGTTAAAATCACCGATTATGAAATATCTTGAGCGATTTCTGGTGAGTTTTTGTAAATCAAAATAATTTTTATGATCGCGTGTGCATTGGAATGGTCAATATGCTGCGGCAATAAATAATACCCCAAGTTCAGTTTGAACTTCAATTCCCAAAGTTTCAATAACTTTCGTCTCAAGATGGAGAAGAGCAGGATGCTTGATTCGGCGATAGATTACAATTGCAACTCCACTGCCGGAACCCTGAATCCTATCATATCTCTGAACCACGTAATTGGGATCATATTTTAATTTAATGTTAGGCTTCAAAAATGTTTCAGTAATAATTTTAATGTGTACATCATTTGCTGTTGAATTTTAAAAAGCTGATTCTCATTGGCCTTCAATGAGCGAGCATTCCAATTTAAATTTTGATTGGTTTATTTAAAATCATTGCTAAATTTTAATTTAGAAACAATTTAAATTGTAAAATTTGTTCTATTTGAATGGCGTCAAACATGGACTTTGCCTGCAACATGGCGTTCATAAGATCGAACATTGCCTGTTGCAGAAAAGAAAGTTACAGGCCCCAGGCAGTTGGCATTAGAAAAAATATTTTCGGTTACAGTAATAGCTGGGGTAATAGGTGGTTTTTTTATTTTCTACCGTGTTTTGCTTACCTCTCATATTAACGGTCATTTTCGAACTACCAACATTAGGCGGTAGAATGTTTG
Organism: Wyeomyia smithii; assembly: GCF_029784165.1. Lineage (NCBI taxonomy): Eukaryota > Metazoa > Arthropoda > Insecta > Diptera > Culicidae > Wyeomyia > Wyeomyia smithii. Next base: position 249,495,578 of record NC_073696.1, read on the forward strand.
AACTACCTGTAACCTTTTCATATGTTAAACGACTATACAAAGGAGTAGAGAAAGTGAGTGGTACTGGTACGCTTGGAGAATTTTGTTTTGAAGTTTGTTTTGATTGGGAAATTGAATTTTGATTACCTTGCCTTGCCTTAACAATTGCTAAACGGACTGGGCATTGATAAAAAATTGCAATAAGCCGTTACAATTCGCAGAGCGAAAATTTTTACTCTCTTTCACAGGACATGTGTCCTTTTTTTGAGAAGAGTCTCCACAAATAAGGCATTTTTGGTTCATGTTACAGAACTTTGAACCATGGCCATAACGTTGGCAAATACGGCATTGGGTGATATGCTTTTCACCTCCGCCAAACTTCCTATACATTTCCCACTTTACACGCACATTATATGAAGCATGTGCTTTTTCAAAGAATTTTAAGTTGTTAACCTCACTGCGGTTAAAATGAATTAACTAATTAACAAGGGAAATTCCAGCTCTCTGACTCTGACGTTAGTTTCGCCATAAGTTAGAATTGTAGAAAGGTGAATAAAAATCCTCTATTTGAAGTTAGGTATTAGTAAGGTTTTGTGGTTGCTTTTGTGTTGTACAAAATCTAGGATTTTTGGGAAGGTGTTAGAATAGCCATGAAAAACTCTCTATCCAGCAGTGCAGGCACAACTTTCTAAGCACTATTCTACATCGGAGCAAATTTCCAAACGCGTTGCTAATCCGACATGCACCTTGCTTTATTACCAGGTAGAATTTTGATCGTTCATGCGACTGCACGATTTTCCTCGGAATCCACTTGATGCTTTTTTCCTGCCCTGTCAACCCTTACAGAGTACTCAACGAACCAAGTGAATGTGTTCGAAATCATCATGAAAATGGAAACATCGCCCATTACTTTTGCCTGTACACCGGAAAATGGTTCATTCCTACATGGACTACAGAAGTGATGTCACTCGAGAGCAATCCAAACATTTTCCTCTAGCATTAATAAATGCATCTCTCACTCGCAGACCAGAAATCACGTTTCACTGAGGCCAGGTTTTGCTGCACGAGAGCTGTGAAAAAAAAACTCTGTACGTAGGACGAATAAATGGATGAATGGCTAAGCGACCAGCCGACTCGGGAACATGAGCGACTCCTGCCGGTGGAAAACGTACAGGCAGATACCTAGCGTATAGGGAAAAGTACTTTCGGTTTTGTTTCAATGTTGCAACATTGGAACATTGCGCCAGTAGAGGGTCCTCGAAATAGCTGTGCTTAGCACGGAACTTAGGCCTGACGCAGTACTAGTAAACACTGCCCGAATGGGTCATTCGAGGCTGCTAATGTGCTACTTCTAGGTACTACTTTGTATACGAAGCAGCATTCAGAACATCGGTTCACAGTTAGCAACTGGAATAAAACGTGACCGAGAACCACAGTTTCCGATGTCAAGTTGAGCGATGGACACAAAAGGTGTTGTGAGGTTCGATATAATGGGCCAGGAAATGTATTAAATACTGTTCTTTAATAAAGTAGCAAAGCCTTGTCGCTACATTCCGTATCGGAACTCGACCTTCTGTTTATTATACACAGACATTGCAGCCAACTGTTAAGTGTACAGGACAATTGCGGGGCTAGCGCTACGATCCTACTGACACTAACAGTCTCTCCTGAGCCGAGACTTGAACCTACGACGACTGGCCTGTTAGGCCAGCTGGGAGAGTTCTTTATTACTTTGTGCAAAAAACTACACAGTTTGATACTTCAGAATGTTTTCTCCGCTCGTTTCGCTACCGAAGGTAAAAATATAAAGGTTAATAAACCACAAATACCAGCAAAAAATGTAATTTCTTACCAAGCAGAGTACGTTTGCTGACCGATAATTTCAGCAAACAAGTGCTGCCGTTCCAGGGTATCATTGTTTATCTGCGAAAACAGATACAAATCCTGAGTTGGTTTATCCTTCGTACCCGGCAGCGGGTTTTTCTTTCCCCGTAGCAGCCAAATCATCATCGTGGTTTGTGTGGATTGGGAGAAAAAATCTTTCCATCACGACTCGTAGCAGAAACCTTAAGTGCACTTTAGAAAAGGTGGAGCGTGTCAGTGTGCTGCAATACGGGAAACCATGCTGTGGAGTAACTTTGAATAGTGTCGGTTATTGCAAAACCTATCTCAAAATAACAGTTGATATGATAGTAAACTTAGTTGAGTAAACGTCGTTTCCCGTCTAAAAACCACAAAATTAACAACATACACACTTTCAGCTTTAATAAAACGTCAAAGATGAAACTTGTACGATCAATTTTGCCATGGTCTTCAATACTTTCATTTTTTCTTATTTGACGCAAGTTTAGAAGCATTATACTTGAGAATTTGTTTAAAATAGGAAACAATTTTAGGTTGCTCCCTTGTGGTACATTATAAATGTACGTTCATTTAACGATAGTTGAACCTTTTACACCATTTCACGGTAATATTGCAGAGCAAAAATAAAAGAATCCTTATCCCAAGGAGTCAGCTTCGGGATACCTGGGCCCTGCAGACCAGCTGGAAATCCGACCCGAACTTTTTGTTCGCTTTTCATCAACTCTCCTCGGAGAAGCCCTGCCCAGTTCGAAAAGAAAAGCGTGTCAAACGCTATGGCACCGGCAAAATGTATCGCCACAAGTAAACATTCGGCGTTCGGAACCAAGCAAGAGGAGGAGGTTCCATTCAGTTGCATGCAGCCGGATACTGGCGAGCAAGTGGTTCCGGCTGTACCTTCCCATGAGTCCACACCATCAGGGAAGAGGAAAAGCACATTAATAGCGATTGTAGCATTCCACAATGGACCAGCAGGAATTTATTGCAGTGTGCCGCGCACTGAATGCACCAGGTTTTGCGCGCTGGGGAGAAATGTTCAAACGTTTCAATTGGTTTCGTTTCTAGTTGAACGTGCGAGCAAACGAAAATTTATCTAATTGAAACTATATCGGATGCCGAGTTAGTTGGGGAACTTTAAGCATTTTTAATGAAATGTTTGTGATACTGATGTATATTTTTCATTTAGACGTCTGCAGTGTGAAGTAATTTATAAATTTATTATTAAATTTGTGCTTGTGAGAAGTCCTATGCTGCTTCGTTTTTGAGTTAAATACAGATTCCATCTATTTCTTGCTTCACTATCGTTTGAGTGCATAAAAAAGTATGTTTTATTTGGAAAAGTCAGAATAAAATGTTAGTTTAAGTTGTCCCATCTTCAAAATAATCGCATATCAGTCCCACCTAATGTTTTTCCTGAGTATGGACATGTTTTTTTTTTAGTCAAGCTACATAACAAATATTTGGTGCTGTTTTTAAAGCTTTTTACTGTTGAATTAATAATAAATAAATAATTAATAAATGCAAAAATAAATTTCACACAAAAGTTAATTTTATGTAGACACTGAAACTGCAACTTCTTCTGAAAGTATGTTCTCGAAATTGGCTTCGTCAATCAGAGGAACAATAGCCTTGAGCAATGTTGCTTTCTGTAAGGGGTTAATTTCCTGTGGATGATCTGCTCACTTCAAATGATCATTCAAGTTGAAATTGTCAGAACTCAGAAGAAATCTAAAAGAAGCTGAACTGCCGGTAACCGCAAGTCAGTCCCATCTGTAATCTCGTCAATTTTGAGGTAACATCGGATTTTGGCCTATCTTTCGTTTATTCAACAAAAGTGGAAATCAATACCAAGTCGAATTGTCCCATTATGAAAAGTAACCGCAAGTCAGTTTCAGAGGAAAAATAACCGATCCCAATTAAGAAAATGCATAATACAATAAAATGGATAGGGAGTGGAGAATAGAAGTTTTATATGACCGTTCATATGATACTAAGTTATCTAGTAATTATAATCAATTATTGGGATTATTTTTTAGTTTGAATTGGTGATGAATTTATGTGCAGTATTTTCCTGGTAATACGAATTCAAGTTCATTTTTTCCTTGGTTCGCTTCTTCGTGGATCTATCCGGGAAATCTTCAGTATCGAAAAAACTTCCACCAGAATTCAGGGAATCGTCCCAAGATATCTCCAAAGGTGATGCTCGAACCTCAAACGGATTTTGATCATCTTGACATTTGTTGTCGAACGAACCAACTGCAGCCCTGGCTTCAGTTTCTTCATCCGAACCCTCACTGGATGAGCTTTCATTGGTTCCGTACATCATGAGATTTTCCAACGCCGACATTTTTTAACTGTTCTCATGGACATACACTTCCGAACTGTGAAGGATTGACAGCTTTTGAAGGCAACGAATTACAACACGTCAACACGCACTATAGTATCAACATGACAATGTGACTGACTTGCGGTTACGTAACGGCAAGTCAGTCACACTCAGGATTTTTATCATAAAATCAATGATGTCACTGGTTTTTACTAAGTAATTAGTGCAGGCTAGTATGCAAACTATATGTCAGTATGAATATTGTCAAAATAATTCATCTTAAATATGTGATAACTGAGCTTGAATAAAATATCTTTCGAAGCGGTTTTCTCGATTTCATATTTCTACAGATGGGACTGACTTGCGGTTACCGGCAGACTACATCTTGATAAAATTAATTTTGAATTGGTTTCAATTCATTTCCAGCTCAAGCCCTCAGGTCCAGCTAACAGACATTTTAAAAAATGTGAAAAGTGTTTCTTACGTGACATTTTCCACGGAATACGATAACACTTTCAAATTTATATGAATAATAATCTATTCGGCAACACTTTTACTAACTTGTATTGTTGCAAAAAAAAAAGGTTTTGGTACAAAAAAGAGGTTTCTCGTATGACCCATATTGACAGTAATAAAACCAGGATGTATCCTACTTACCTAATTCAGCAGTCTAAAACCGTGGTGGCTCGTGCCGTATCTAGAATTTCCCTCCACTACTCGTCACCAATTTCCTAGGCGTCTTGACACTCGTAGGTTCGCTTCAACCTGGTCAAGCCCCCTAGCACGTAAGGCCCTTCTGTTTCTGGTGCCGGTGGAGTCCTTGAAGGGAACCGATTTTACCGCACTGTCGTCCAGCATCCTCGCGACATCGAAGCCTCCCGACCTTCGTCAGGTGTACAATGGGAATTTCTCCAAGTAGTGTCTGTATTAACCAAATGTTTATGTTTAAAAATGACGACAATACGAAGGTATCGGAAGGGGCGGACGGGTTACTAAATCCGTTTGCCAGGCGGGGTATCGCACGGTCTCCACCGAGACTACTGGCTGATGCCGGTAACGGGTACACCTTTTGCGACACCGACAGGGGAGTTCCGAGTTGGGACAAAGGCGGGCACGCCTAAGGCAGCACCAACCGGAACGACAAAGACTGGCGGCAAGGTGAAGACACCTAAGACCGCCAAAGAACGGGAGCAGATCTCCGGGGCTATGCTACTCTCAGCAGTAGAAAGCCACATAAATAAGTTCCCAAGTGTAGAGGCTGTGTCCGTACAACTTGACGAAATACTCAAGTTCACGGACGCACATTTCAAAAGCCTTGAAACAATTTCTTTTGCTGCTACGTATCAATATCTGCAGCGCGAAATCCGAATTTGCGGAAGCCCTTAAGCGGGCTAAGGATGCCGAAAACAAGGCACTCGCGCTGGAGGCAAGGCTTAATCAGCCTAAAAAAGGAAATGCTGGACCTGTTTCTATATACACACAAGCAGCTGCAGCATCGTGCGCTGAAGTCTGTTCAGCTGAACCGACCGGCAAGCGTACTAGAGGCTCTCCGGGGAAGCGGCCCCAGGAAAATTAAACGAGGGCGATTTTTCGAAGACAGCCAGTAGGCTGGCCCGTCAGTTCAGCCAAGTAGGGAACCGACGAACGGCGAAGCCACGGTGCAGGTGAATGGACCACCGTGGTGGACAAACAGCGGCGAAGCGTGGCGACCGCAATAAAAAGCCGCAGTAGTCGAACAGGAGGAGCAAGGGCGACGCGCTCATTTTCAAGACGAATGCGTCTAAGTACGCTGAAGTCTTGAAGGCCACGAGAGGCGAGGCCAAGCTCAACCCTAAAAGTGACTCTTCAGCTCAAAAACCTGGATGAGATCACCGAAGGGCGCAACATAACACAAGCCTTTGAGCGGGAGTGTGGAGTGGTAGTGACCGCGGAGGCAGTTCGTCTCCGCAGGGGCCCGGCCGGGACTCAGGTTGCTACCATAAAGCTTCCACTAGCGGAGGGTAACAAAGCCCTGAAGAAGGCCACGATGAAGGTGGTTTGGTCGGTCTGCCCCTGGGCATCTTCCTATAGCCTGACGTTTGCTTCAGGTGCTTCGAGCGGGGGCATAAATTCGGGTCGTGCAAAGGGCCTGACAGGTCCAATTTATGCCGCCGCTGCGGTGGTGCAGGCCATAAAGCACGGGACTGCGGCGCACCTCCCAAGTGTTTAGTATGCACCGGTGAACGGGACGCCAAGCACGCCATTGGAGGCCCCAAGTGTCCGGCTGCATGGCCGGCTACTGAACCGCAGGCTTGAGGGTGACACAATGAAACCTGAATCACTGCTATGCGGCGCAGCAGTTGCTACACCAAGCAGCTGCTGAGTCGTTGTCGGATGTGGCCATCGTCTCGGACCCCTGCCGCATCCCAACCGGAAACGGTAACTGGGTATCGGACAAGTCTGGGAAGACGGCCATATGCACGACAGGCAGGTCCCCGGTTCAGGAGATTGTGTCGACCTCCAGTGAGCGGTACGTGATAGCCAAAGTGGATAGAGAATTCTACTGCAGTTGCTATGCTCCGCCAAGTTGGTCTACTGAAACGTTCGCACAGATGGTCGACCAAGCAACCTTGGAACTGACGGGCCTAGGGCCGTTGGTGGTTGCGGGTGACTTTAACGCTTGGGCTGTCGAGTGGGGAAGTCGCTGTACAAACCAGAGGGGCCAGATTATGTTGGAAGCATTGGCAAAACTTAACTTAGACTTGGCTAACGTTGGCACGAAATGCACCTACAGCAGGAACGGTGCGGAATCGATTATCGATGTGACGTTCTGCAACCCGGGACTGATCACGATCTGGAGGGTAGCCGACAGCTACACGAATAGCGATTACCAATTGGTCCGCTATGAGGTAGGTGTGCGGAAGCAAGCAGCGAGTAGGGCCAATATTCCATCTTTCTACGGCTGGAAAACATTGCATTTCGATGCAGATGTTTTTGGACAGGCAATTAGATGGAAGCACGAAGGGGGTGAACCACACCCGAGTATGGACCATCTTAATTCGATGTTGTCATGGGCGTGCGACGCCACGATGCCTTGGTCTCGTCTGCCTAGGGAGGGTAGACCACCGACATACTGGTGGAGCGAAAGGATAGCAGGCTTACGTAGTGCATGTTTCCGTGCAAGACGGAGGATGCAACGCGCGCGTTCCAACGGGCAAAGAGAGGAAAGCGGTGCCGCCTTCAGATCCACTAAGGCAACGCTTAAGAGTGCAATCAGAGCCAGTAAACGAGCCTGTTTGCACCAGTGCCAATTCGAATCCGTGGGGTGACGCCTACAGTATCGTTATGACCAAGACTAGAGGTGCGCTAGCCCCTGCTGAACAATCACCAGCGATGCTAGAAACGATCATTCAGGGCCTCTTCCCAAGCTACGAACCAAGTCCCTGGCCTCCGGCTGACGAGTCACCACCAACCGTGAGTGACGGCAGTCGTGCAGAGGCAGACGATGCGGTAAGGGTGACAGAAGATGAATTGATCGAGATCGCAAACTCCCTAAAGATAGGCAAGGCACCGGGACCAGATGGTATTCCGAACTTGGCCATCAAGAAAGCCCCCGGGTGGTTCTAGGCTGTCATACAGAAATGCCCTGAGGACTGCCTCTTCCCAGACGTGTCGAAGCGCCAGAGGCTGGTGCTGTTGCCGAAGGTCGGGAAACCACGAGGTGACCCATCGGTATACGGACCAATTTGCCTGCTGGACACGGCAGACAAGGTGCTTGAGAGGGTAGTGCTGGGACTATTCGGATCAAAATATCCGGATATCCGACCTCGGATATCCGACAAATATCCAAAATCCGGATCAAATCCGGATATTATCCGACAGGATATCCGGATTTTCGGATAGTCGGATATCCGGATATTGTATCCGAACATAGTTTAATGAGAATTATGTAAATAATTACTTACGAGGGGATGGGGGATTGTTGAAAAAGCCAGTTTTCGCGTTACATTTCATTCGAACCGGCCTAGAAGACAGAAAAAAAATCCGGATATCCGGATAGTATATCCGGATATCCGACTATTCGATTATTCGTATCCGGATATCCGGACATCCGAATAGTATTCGTTTACACATCCGTGATCCGAGCTTCGGATAACCGGATCACGAATATATCCAGTTAAAAGTCCCAGCATTATTAGAGGGTAATTGTTCGATAGCAAGCGAATCCCACAAGTAAGCACCGTTCCGTCACCTGTTATCTCGGGAGCCTTGCAGTATGCCCGGCCACTTCCTCCTCAGTGGCTTGCGATTGGCGCGGAAATATATAGGCTCGCCGGCCTCAGCATGCAGACATTAAACAATTAAAACACGCGCATGACACACATTTCGTATAAACTAACACACTTTATTTAACTTAGCACACAATTTATTCCTAATCATAATTTATTCTAAATATTTACTAACAAAATAACAGATAAGGGCTGCGCCCTGTTCGACCGCCTTCGATCGTGATCGCTTCGCAGCTGAACTGCTCTCCGATGACCTGGATCTGTTGAGCTGCCGCCAGAGATGCCAGACTTTTTTTTGGCAAGTCTGTATAATCCATAAAAATGTCTGTATAAGTCTGTATACCGCTGCGAAAAAAAGTTACCGATACATTGATACCTAATTATTTGTCGACCTGTCAGATTGTTTTGTTTTATTGCTTGTTTTGATTGTTCTTTTTCGAGTCTATCATAGTTGGTCGATTAATCGATAACTAATTTATCTTTTAAATCTAAGTAACACATAGAAGTAAGAGTTTTTCCCGTGATAAAAATCGTCGTTCGTCGTAATGTAGCTAAACTGATACATGATGGCAGAAGTCTCGCGGTTATAAACATAGTACCTTCAAGGTTTGGGACATTTTAAGCAATTCTTCAACGTTGGATATTGCTCCGAATAGAACAAACGGTCTTTTCACCAATATAACCTGCATGGCAATCGATCGAGACAATCAGCTGTTTGTTACTGGGGCGAATCAGGCAGATCAGTGCCCACGGGGCCGATAAAAACCCCGATAGCCTGACTCGATTCCCGTTGTCATGATTTCACTCTCAAAAACGCAAGATTAATGTGTTCAGCAAAGTGTTCAGTTCTAGTTCACTTTTTCCAGCAACGGCTACAGTGACTTTTGGTTTTTGTGTTCGTTTTTTTGTGTATACTGGTAAAACCATTATGTAGAATATCAGATATCTGTGTAATATCTGTATTATACTAAATGTCTGTATAAAATCTGTAGGCTTATGCGTGTCTGTGCGGCAACACAGAAAGTCTGTATAATACAGATTTGTCTGTATATCTGGCATCTCTGGCTGCCGCTGCTATCCTTATCGATACCGAAAATTAGGCGAGTACCGATCAATTAACTCCGACCGGTTACCAAGCCGCATAACAATCGGCCGCGGCTGCGTACGTAGCTCCCTGGCGTGATCGCAGACATCCTCACCCTCCCTGAAGTAGCATGCAACTTCTGAAAATAAAAAAAATATCCCCCTCGACGTACTGGATGGCTACCACTGGCAGTCAACTGTGAGATTGGTGTCGTACTTCGTGTCAGTCTTCCTGGGCGGGTAGCAAACACAGCTTGACAACCGGTCTTGTCAAGTAGCCTGTTGACGTTTTTACCGTTGCCGCTCGCGAAATTCCATCTGCTCCAGGATGCAATTGGTGAATTCGGCCCATTTTCCAATTTAAGGGCGGAAGATTCGAGTCCACAATCACCACCAGCTACCCAGTTTTAAGTTCCACAGCCGGTTTCAAGTTTTTGGTTCGTCCCTGCAGTTGTGAGAGATATTCCATACACCACCGTTTCCAAAAATTCTGCAATTGTTGCTGTACAACTTGCCATCGATTGAGCCGATTTAGTTGAACCATGAGATAATCAGGGTCTGGTAGAGCATGCATGGGTCCGCCAATCAAAAAATGAGCTGGTGTCAACGGTTGTAGCTCTGTTGGACCATCTGATATCGCAGTTAAGGGTCGTGAGTTGAGGCATGCCTCCACCTGAGCCAAAAGAGTAGTGAAATCTTCAGCATGTACAGGATTCCCTCCTAAGACACGCAACAGATGAAATTTTGCCGATCGTACTGCTGCCTCCCATAAACCGCCAAAATGCGGTGCCCCTGGTGGGTTAAAGTGCCAGTGTATGCCTTGATCTGCACTCTCCCTTGTGACAGCATCACGATGGGCTGAATACCTTAGTAAATCAAATAATTCCTGAATCTTGTTTATAGCACCGACAAAATTAGTTCCATTGTCGGAAAAAATCTCGATGCATCGGCCTCGTCGAGCGAAGAAGCGTCTCAAAGCCTGCAGAAAACGTTCTGTCGATAGATCCGAAACCAATTCTAAATGCACTGCCTTAGTGCACATGCAGACAAACAGTGCAACGTATGCCTTAATGGCAGTTTGCCGCCGCCCAGCCCTTAGATATACTGGGCCAAAATAATCAATTCCGGTCCTGGAAAACGGTCGCGAAACTGTAACTTTTGCCTTAGGTAGTTCTCCTCCGATGACATTTTTGTACTACTCTCCTAGCGCTGTTTCTCCCTCCCAGCGGCCAGAAACGTAACCGAACCGTACTTAAGAGCAACTGTGGGCCGGCGTGTGATAATACCTGATGATAATGCCGCATGATAATCTCTGTCAACACATGCTTTGCCGGAAGAATAATAGGATGTTTCGTGCTGTATGCCACATCTGAGAAGTTTAATCGTCCACCCACCCGAAGTATTCCAGCCTCTGTGATGATAGGGTTAAACCAACGCAACGGTGAACTGCGGTGAATCTGTTTTCCTGTAGCCAGTGCTGCTATTTCCTTATGGAACGTTTCCTGCTGAACATGCTTAACTATGACCAACTCAGCTTGCTTCAACTCCTCCGTCGATAAAAACTCATTCTCCACTTTATCCTTAGTGTGTAATGCAACTAACAACCGCCTCCAATAAGCCGCGCTCCTGATCATTGTTGTGTATGATGAAAATTTTGAAATGAACCAAACACTAAACGATTTCTCCTCTACAGTCGTGCACGCCACTGTGCTACGTCGCTTTTCTGGTACGTCTGTCACCTTAACCGTTGGATCTTGAAGAGGCCACGACTCCACCCCTTCCTTCAGCCAACCCGGACCTTCCCACCACAGCTTATTTGAGTGAATCGTATCCGGTTGTATTCCGCGGGATATTAGGTCTGCTGGGTTGCAACTACCTGGCACATGGTTCCATGTTTGGTTTTCTGTAATGCGTTGTATTTTCGCGACCTTATTCGCTACAAATGTAGTCCAAGTAGTGGGAATAGCGTTGATCCAGGTCAGCACACAGGTTGAATCGGTCCAGAAATAAACCCTGTAGGATCCATTTAATGCCTCTGCTGCCTTTTCGTACATTTGAGCTGCAAGTGAAGCACCACAGAGCTCTAAACGTGGCAAAGATTGTACTCTTAATGGCGCCACCTTAGATTTAGCCGTGAAGAGACACACCGACGTTTTTCCCTGGTTATCCGTGCTGCGGATGTACATGCAGGCACCATAAGCCTTCTCTGACGCATCGCAGAAGCAATGAATTTCAATCGCCCTTGCTCCTGGTATAATCACACAACGTGAAATACGCAAATCGTTCAATGACGCTAATCGCTTGTGGTACTCGCGCCATTCCTCACCCACCATGAACGGTACTGGTGCGTCCCAGTCCAACCGATTTCCATGCTCGTCTTGTAGACACCACAATCGTTGTAACGTTATCTTTGCAACTGTTATGGTTGCCCCCAGTAGTCCCACAGGATCGAAAAGGCTCGCAATTGTGGAGAGAATTTTACGTTTCGTAAGAATTTCATCTGGCTTGATTGCTGGTAAATTGAATTGAAATTTGAACTTATCCGTTTTCGGAAGCCATGACAAGTCTAGGGTTTTTACCGTCTCATCCTGATCCCAGAAAATCTCTTCGGAATTCGGAAGCGCTAAATTGTCCTGCGGTATGTCCTTCAAAACTTCCGAACAGTTGGATGCCGATTTTCGAAGCAAAAATCCCCCACTGGCCATTAATCCATTAAATTGATTCCGCAATTCATACGCTGCTTCGAGACTGTCTGCCCCTGAAATGACGTCATCCATATAAACGTCCTCAGAAATAGCCTGAGCTGCTAAAGGATATCTCTCCCTTTCATCCTGGGCTAGTTGTTTTAGCGTACGAGTCGCCAGAAACGGGGCCGGTTTGGTACCATACGTCACCGTTGTTAGTTCGTACGTCTCGATTTCTCTTGAATCGAATCTCCACAGTATGCTCTGCAGCGGTGCATCGGCAGGGTCCACCTTAATCTGCCGAAACATTTTTTCGACGTATGCCACTACCATCACCTGACGAGTGCGGCTGCGAAGAAAAATTGTCCGAAGATCTTGTTGAACGACTGGCCCAGTGAGTAAGGTGTCGTTTAGAGATGTTCCGCTAGAAGTTTTACACGAAGCGTCGAAAACCACCCTCACCTTCGTGGTTGTGCTAGCTTCCTTCACCACAGGATGGTGCGGTAAATAGCATCGCCTTGGTTCGTTTGACAGGCTATGCTCGACCCTTCGCATGTGGCCTAGCCTTATATACTCCGCCAGAAAATTATGATACTGTTGTCGTAAGCCGTCGTCCCTTGCCAATCTCCTTTCAAGCCCTTGCAATCGTTTTATTGCTATCTCTCTTGAATCTCCTAGATCCGAAAATTTAGCCTCGTTTTTCGGAAGTGCCACCGTGTATCGACCATCCGTGCCCCTACTAACCGTGCGCCCAAAATGCTCCTCGCATCGCGCTTCCTCTGGAGAATAATTGTCAACGACTCCTACTTCCTCGCAGGATCAAAACCGTGACAAAAGTGTTTCCAAATTGTTCGATACCGCCATGTTGCAAATAGTGATTGCTGGTGATGCTGATAACTCCGTTATCTCGCCTGACACTATCCATCTGAATACCGTTTCCGTTAAGTGTGGTGAACCGTCACCGAGAGCGATTTTTCCTCCAGCTTGGAAAAGGCTGAAGAAGGCTTGAATTCCTAAGATAAGATCTACTCCAGACGACTTGAAGAAGGCCGGATCCGCTAACTCTATGCCTTCTGGGAACTCCCATCTCGTTGTGTGAACTGATGTTGTGGGTAAATCTACCGTCACCCTTGGTAACACCAAAAAACTCAATGGTTTGCTGTACGATGAAACTCGAGATCTGATTATTGCTCGTACCCGCTGCTTCGCTCTTGCCGCAGACTGACCAATGCCTAAAACCGAAACGTTGACCCTTTCTCTGTGCACCTTTAACCGCTGACTTAATTTTTCCGTCATGAAATTGCATTCCTACCCAGAGTCCAGTATTGCGCGAGCCGGGTAACGCGAGCCCATATCATCCTCGACTAATATGACTGCAGTTGCAAGTAGTACGTTTGTGGGCTTACCGTATGCCACGTTAGAGCAAACCGTGCTCTTTGATGTTGCGTCCGCTGCACCTTGATCCGTAGCCTGACCCTCCTTATTGTCAGTAGAAGAATTAGTATCCTTATAACGAGGCATACTTCTATTTTGTTCGCCTTTGAAACACAGCATTGAGTGGTGTCGACCCTTACATTTTCGACACGTGTACCTTGAGGAGCATTCTCTTGCTTGATGCCCTCGTCTTAAGCAATTTCTGCAAAGTGAATGGCTGCGAAGTAGAGATTCTCTGCTCGAGACCGTCATTCGCTGTAACGTTCCGCATAGATGCAGTAAATGGGTTTCCGAGCATGCAGGACATTTACCACCAGATGATTGTACCGCATTATGTGTAGTCCGTATCCACGGTTTCTTTTTGTCATGTTGAACCAAATCTGTACGCATTTCCGATGCTTTCGATGGCAGTGACTCTAAGACTCTAATTCGGCGTTGCAAAAACTCTGGTAAATCCTTTAAGCTGTCCCTTTCGTTGTTTGACGAGAACTGCTCCCAGCCACGGCGCGTATTGGGATCTAATCTAGAGCTCAGAAGATTAACTAGGAGGAGATCCTTATAATCTGCTGGCTGAACTATCTGATCCAAAGTTTGGATACTTCTCTCGAATCCTTCGAGAAGGCTTTGAAGGTCAGAGACAGATTCCTTTCCTAGCGTAGGTAAGCTGACGAGAGATTGGACCTGCTTCCTTTTCAATAGTTTCGTAACGTTTCGTCAAAGTGTCCCATGCAATCTGATAGTTCGGTTTAGTTATCTTTAGCGGATCGATCAATGCCTTAGCCTCTCCTCCAAGACAACCCTTTAAATAGTGAAACTTTTCCACTTCCGGCCTATCAGGTTTCCAATGTATGAGCGAACAAAACAAATCTCTAAAGCTTAACCAGTCGTCTATGTTCCCATCAAATTGCTGTAGCTTGATTTGTGGTAAACGGACATGGTCCATACCACCCTGAATTGTTGTTTCACCTAGCCGTACCGATTGATCAACAGTGGATACCTCCTGAAATTCCTTCGCCCTATCCAGCAAAAGTGATTTGACATCGTAAAATCGGTTCTCGAATTCGGCACGCTTCTTCGAAAACGCTTCATTTTCAGTAAAATCGTCGTGAGTCTCGATCTCGTAGATAGAAACGCTAATTTTCTCCCACAAATCATCCAGACGCTCAAGCCGCACAGTTATTTGACTGGCAGTGGTGCCCTCCGGAAAGCATTCGACAAATCGCGAAATGTTATTGAACGACGTTTGTTGTCCCTTAAGCTTCGTATATAACGACTTCAACGCAGGGGCCTTTTTGCTAGATCCAGATGATGCCGCTGGTGACATGATGCCTGAAGTAGGGTTGATTTATCGAAATGAAACACCGTTGCGACAATCGACGGCAATTCCTCAGGGCAGGGTAGATTTCAGCATCAAAAGTGAAAGAAATGGCGATGTAGTATCCAATGGCTTGCTTCGGCCGAACATATACTATGCTCTTTACCTTTGCTACAAATGACTGCGCTGAATAGCCAATAAAATGGGGATACCAGCACTGCATCGACACACACCGCCTCTCGTATATACTCAGCGTACACCACTCAGTTGAATTGGGAAAAAATAAGGGATGTAGTATCGACAAGCATCCTGCCACGGCAGGGCATATACCGTCTTGTCTCACCTGGGCCAAAACGGCTGCTCAATCAAGCGATTGTGTAGTAGACCAACCAACGAATAAGATGAGAAGAAGTTCACGCCTAGCAGCAACTGTGAGGCTCCAAGGCACTCATGTGTTATAGGGATACCAGCGCAAAAAGAAGTGGTCCAGTATTCATCGGAAAGGGGTGAAGTTTATTGTGTAGAACCCATACAAAACCCAGCTACGGCTGGACATATATTATTGTGTAAATTTACCTGCCGAAAAATATGGCACCGCTGCCGTGTCCACTCCGTAACCGCAACGCTGCTTATTGCTGCCAAAAAATATTCCCTAGCAACGGTAGAGCTAGTAAAATTTCCTCCAGAGTGAATCACGATAAAATAATTGTCGAAGTTTGTGTGTTAGAATTATTAAGGAGGGTAAGGCTGCACATAGACCGGTTCTACTAACCTCACGGAAAAGTAGAATAATCGTCCAGATTAATCTACGAAATCCGAAGCACCTTGATTCCAGAGTTGTATCCGCTCCCAGTTGGTTCGTTGCAAATGGCCACTGATGCCCAAGCCGTGCAAGCGATGAAGACAGTGGTGTGCACCTCAACAATAGGGATGGTCACTCCAATGGCTATAATAGAGTCCTTTGTGCCTATTGTGGGTTGATTGGTCCGGAGACAATGAGCCGACGCCGCGTTCCTTCCAGCAGCAATGGCGTCCTGGGTCTTCGAAGTCCGACCACCACCGGAAAATCCGGTTCGAAGGACCAGCTGTTCGATAGCAAGCGAATCCCACAAGTAAGCACCGTTCCGTCACCTGTTATCTCGGGAGCCTTGCAGTGTGCCCGGCCACTTCCTCCTCAGTGGCTTGCGATTGGCGCGGAAATATATAGGCTCGCCGGCCTCAGCATGCAGACATTAAACAATTAAAACACGCGCATGACACACATTTCGTACAAACTAACACACTTTATTTAACTTAGCACACAATTTATTCCTAATCATAATTTATTCTAAATATTAACCAACAAAATAACAGATAAGGGCTGCGCCCTGTACGACCGCCTTCGATCGTGATCGCTTCGCAACTGAACTGCTCTCCGATGATCTGGATCTGTTGAGCTGCCGCTGCTATCCTTATCGATACCGAAAATTAGGCGAGTACCGATCAATTAACTCCGACAGGTTACCAAGCCGCATGACAATCGGCCGCGGCTGCGTACGTAGCTCCCTGGCGTGATCGCAGACAGTAATCCTCAATAGACTGGTGATATACACAGAAAGTGAGAACGGCCTATCAAGCAACCAGTTCGGTTTAGGAAAAGGTAGGTTCACGGTGGATGCAATTCTCTCCGTCACCAGAACGGCTGAGGTTGCAATCCACCGTAAAAAGAGGGGCCTTCATTATTTCGCGATCGTACCGCAAGGTTCCATTCTGGGTCCGGTATTGTAGAATGCCATGCATGACGACGTGTTAAAACTAATACTCCCTTCAGGGATGGTGATTTTGGGCTTCGCCACAATATAACTCTTGAGCTCTATGGCGAGTCAATTAGAGAGGTTGAGTTAAAGGCCGCGCTATCCATACGCGTAGTGGATGATTGGATGCACTCCAGAAAACTTGAGCTAGCGCACCATAAGACAGAGGTTATCGTTGTAAACAACAGGAAGTCGAAGCAGGAGGCATCGATTAGTGCTGGTGCATGCATTATCGCCTCAAAACGCTCCTTGAAGCTCACATTCGGGAGCCACGTCGATTATACCTGCAGGAAAGCTTCCATGGTTGTAGCGGCACTATCCCGCATGATGACAAACAGCTCTGCGGTCCGTAGCAGCAGGCGCAAAGTCCTTGCTAGCGTGACTACGTCCATACTCAGGTATGGAGGGCCAGAATGGTCCAAGGTTTTGGGTACCTCGTGCCATCGCGGCAAACTCGAGAGTACGTACAGGCTAATGTGCCTAAGGGTCGCGTGCGCGTTAGAGTGGCCATATTTTATATGGCCGTTTTTGAAACTATCAATCTTAATGAGCGCCGGGCTGAAAAAGTTTCCTTTCGACCTCTATAATAAGCCACAAAAATTTGAAGTTGATCGGAGCTTATTTAATAGACCCACAAAGCGCTCATATTATATAAATCGATTTACATGAAAATTGTACGGTTTTTTTCATTTCTTTAACATATATCTCTCGCTAAACGTATTTGAATATACTTATATTTTTATAAAATAATAATTTTATTATTCTTATTAAGGTTTGAAATGATCTATAACTTTTGATGTTTGGTAAAAAGTGCGAATTTTGAATGAGATGGATACTTTTTCGGTATGAATCAACAACATGCAATATAAACTTAAGTTCGTCTCCATTATGTATTAAAACACGGGTATAATCTTTCATAATTCACATCGAGTAATTTTTTGACAGAAGTTTGCTCATTATTTTTCTCTTTGGCTGGGTTACGGTCTAAGAAATCAATATTGAGTTCAAAACTCGGAAAGAAAGAATCGGTTTTATATGAAACGAGATGGGATCACATACTAGTAACTGTTCAGGATTTGAATGCTTGAGATACTACAAGTGATTCTTCATCATTTCAGTTAAAGCGTCTGAAACTACTTTATTAATCTCGGCACATGCGAAAGAATCATGTAGAAAATTCATAAATCGATTAGACATTGAATAGGCTTCGTGCATCGGAAATGTTCCTGAATGTAAAGTTTGACTTTAAAAACAGAAATGTATCGAATGCAATTTAATTCTTCTGTGGTCAATGATCATAACAAATTTATTTTCAGGCAATAAACGTTTGTTGCCATGAATCTTGCGTGGGATGAGTGAAAAAGGGTCGCATTACAACCAGGAAATATGAATGCCAACTCCAAGAGCTCTTTAAGGGAGCTGCGTGGCCGCAAGGTCACAGAGTCCGATTTGCCAAGCGGATGGTCGTAGGTTCGAATCCTAGTAGAATCTGGGCATTCGTTGTCACAAAGAACTTAAGGTTGGGTTTATTTTATTATAATACCTTGGTGTACTTTCTCTGAACAAAATAAGTCCATCACTTAATAAACTGACCAGAAGGTCGCCCAACGAAACTTCTCCAATGAATTAAAATTGGTGATATTTGGCAGAAGGAACGAGGCTTAGTATAGTATAGCGAGTCAGTGTGTAAAAGGAAGGGTAAAATCTTTACACACAAGCAGGGATAAAATGATAATAAGCATGCCACTTCTCAATAGCGGTATTGCTAACAACAGAAGTGCAGGATACAGCAGACACCCGGGTAT
This sequence comes from Wyeomyia smithii, assembly GCF_029784165.1. Classification (NCBI taxonomy): domain Eukaryota; kingdom Metazoa; phylum Arthropoda; class Insecta; order Diptera; family Culicidae; genus Wyeomyia; species Wyeomyia smithii. The sequence goes on from NC_073696.1 coordinate 249,514,125, forward strand.
ATCTCACAATAGGTCAACTGTTCTGGTCGCAGTGCCCTGTATGGAAAAAAGGAGCTCTCAGTTTAAGCGAGCTATTGGATCATTGATTGGCTATGAATGAATTGGTTTCGTTTGATGCTTTTGTAAAACGGTTGAAGACAAGTGTTGTGCCATATATTATATTATTGCATGAAAGTTCATAGATATGAAAAAGACGAGTAAGATTGGTTAACTTTCGACCGAACAAATCACTTGAAAGAAAACAGCAACACAAACTTGTCCGAAATACTCCAATCCACTAGCGTATTATGAACCTCTTTGGCGATATTTTTGCCGGAGCTTGAATCAATTTTAAGCGCGCCCAAGAACTTTGCTGTTCCATTGTGACTCACAAAAATTGCAATTCGATCAACATAAGGTATAGAATGGCGGCTTCAAACCCTCTAACGTATATAAGAGGTCATTCATTTATCACATAACGTACTCAGAGAAGGGTGGTATTAAACGAAGCGTTCGACTGTCGGGGGCCCCAATGCAAAATTGCGTTTTTTAGAGGTGGGAGGAACTCAAAATTGTCAAAACTTCCCGTTACGTAATATGTGAATGTCCCTATTGATATACTTTTATAATTAAAGAGTATTTCGACACAAAATATAGAACTATTTTGAGAAACAAAGGCAAAAAACTGCAAAAAGTTGTATAAAACCAGCATTTTTTATGAGAATCAATTTTTTCAAATATAAGCGTTTTGTGGGTCCATTAACTGACCTTGGATCAACTTCAAATTTTTATGGCTTATTTTTGGAGTAAAAAGGGATCTTTTCCCACCCGGCGCTCATCGAAATCGCATGATGTTGCAAAAAAGGCCACTCTAGTGCGCATGCCGAACAGTGTCGTACGAGGCGCTTTATGTCTTGCCTGGCATGATGCCCATCAGCATCATCGTCAAAGAGGATGTAGAGTGCTTCGACCAACGCGACACGAGGGGTATACGCAACACCATACGGTCATCTTCAATGGCTAGGTGGCAGCGGGAGTGGTCCAACACTACAAAGGGTAGATGGACACAACGACTCATTCCAGAGTTAGCATGCCATGGGAAAGTAACTGTCCATCTGACGCAGATCCTGTCAGGCCATGGCTGCTTTAGGCAGTACCTGCATAGGTTCGGGTATACCGAGTCCCCTATTTGCCCCGCATATACGGGTGCGGAAGGAAACGCGGAGCATGTGTTCTTCACATGTCCGCGTTTCGAGCGGGTAAGGCACGAAATGCTAGCAATAAGTGGGACAGACATCACGCCAGAGAATATTGTGCGTAAAATGTGCGAGAATAGGGAAATCTGGAATCACTGATCGTGAATATTTTGCAAGGCACCAACCGACGGGAAACCATCGACATGCCCCAGTTAGTAGTTAACTAACTGGACTGAATAAGTTGCTCTGCTACCCGTAGAGGTAAGTGCTAAAAAGCACGACTGGCCCTCTCCCTGAAGTAATGCCTAACGGCGGTCCCGGAGAGACCAAGGGCTTTAGCTGTCCAGCTTAAGGTTGCTCAGCATGGGTAAAAGCAAGTAGTGTCTGCAGTTCGTGATTCATACGCTTATGCCACTCTTCGCTTTTGTTTTGTACTTCATTGAATATTGTCCGTAATACTTTCCGTTCAAATACGGCCAATGACCGTACACATTTAACTGTATAATGTTTCCTCGGTAAAGTAGAATACCTAACTACTTGAAAACATTTTCGTTCACCGTTGTTCCGTAAAAAAATTATTGAGAAATCGTGAAACAGGATGTGTTTACCGGAATACCGTAAATTTGTTTGCCGAAAAAATCCGTATAACAGCAAATTTCCGAGTTTAGTAAACTAAAATACCGAATCTCGGAACCTTTAACCGAGATTTCGTCGAACAAAAAATCTCTTACCGAGGTTCCGAAAAACTAAACTGTCAAAATAACGAGTGCTTTCGTGTTTCGGTGTAGAAAGAAAAGCAGCAAGTTATGCGGCTGATCATTATTATGTAGAAATCGGCTTTGTTAAGATAAACTAAAATATTGAGTGAGGATACACTATTTTTTCAGATCTTGTTTTTTGCTGCAAAGAATATTTGAAAGAAAAAAACGATTAATTCTTTATTCACTCAATTTTGTAGGTTATCAACTCACCTCGCAGGATGGAAGTCGCAAAGTGATAGACTTTATTTTCTCTATGCAATACAACTCTCCAGTTTGTACTAATACCGTGTTTAGTTAAATCAGTTAACTTAGTAATTAAAAAATAATTTGTATATTTAATCGTTTTGATCATATTCTGGGTTATCCGAAAAAAAAAATCGCAATATACGTACCTCAGTTAATTTTACCGAAGTTCTCGTAATAAGTTGACAGTTGGAATTTCCGAGTATCTCGGCAAAACATTACCGAGAACCTCGTTAAAGTTTGACAGGTTTTAGATTTTTTGCTTTTACAGAATCTCGGTGTTTTGATGTATTACCGAGATTTTTACCGAGATCTCAGCTGTTGAAATTTCGGTAATTTATTTTACCGTGCTCGGTGATAACATCTAAGTGTGTAGAGCTCGAACTCGTTTCATACTGTAGAAATGAATACACTTTTGATATTTTCTAGAAAAACTTTGCACACTTGTGAGTTGTCCTAACAACATTCTTATTGTTTGTTCAATTCGGTTACAAAAATAAAAATACAGTAAATTTAATACACTAAAATCACTTTGACGCTATTTTTTACGCGGCTATTTTTACGCGGGTTCTGGAATTTACACCGTATTTTTTTTAACGCGGATTCCGAAATTTCTTTACTCGGATTCGGGAATCGACGCGTTTTTTGACGTAGGACTACGTCTTTGTTTTCTATACTAGACTACACTTTGTGAAATTGAAAATGAAACTGGCAAATGTTGCGTCAGATTTCAAACGACTATAGCAAGCGAGTCATTTATATGTCGGTGGATAAATAAAATGTGTAACAATTGTTTGATATAACGTTTAACATTGTTGCTTTACTGCTTAATGGCGAAAAAAGGTGAACAGTTCCAAGGTCAAGCTTTCCCATACATTTCCCTCGCTATTGGCTTGCTTCTCGAGCACGGATAACAATAACATGGACGGAATAAATTCCACTGCCTACACATTTTGACTCAACAAAGTGTTTTGGTTTATTCCTCTTTCTCTAAGCTGTGTGGCCACGCCCTTATGGCAAAAATCTACGCTGACCTCGATACAAAAGACTGCGTGTAGGAATTTAGCTTCAGTCTAGTTTGTCACAAAATAGCGAGTGGAGTATAACTGTTAGAGGTACGCGACATTGAGAAACGAGAGCTGCATAGGAGTCAACTTCCAGGCACCGCGGAGCATGTTGCCTTTACTTTGCATACGGCAGCAACAGTTACCATCGTACGCTGCAGGATATTTTGCTAGCACAGATACTGGAGGGCACAGCGGAGAGTAAATTTTATGCGCGGTCAACAAAACATTCAATACTACCGGTGGTGGTGCGATCATCAGCGTTCTGTAGCACGAATTTCTAACTGAAGATTATGGAATCGGTTCTTTTCAGAACTATAGATGCTTGAAGATAACAGTTATGAGAATTTTCACAACTACTACTAAAGTAAAATTTTCTTGTATTCATGCATCGTTAGTTTTACAATAACGACCGTCAAATATAAACGGTAGTGTTGCCTATGAACAGTTTATCGCAGTTTATAACATATATATTTAGTCCTACGTCACCATTTCATACGACCCCTAGGGCTGTATACCTTGTAGTATTTTACGCGGATTCCGGAATTTACGCGGCAAGTATCCCCCGCGTAAAAAGCGAGTTTAGTGTATTTCACCTACACATTTGTGCGTGGCCCCAGCAGGCTTTCTTATGGTATGCTGGTTTTTTACTGATTCTGATCATTGACGGAGTAGCAACCATTGTTGTGTGCGTTTCGTCAATCTAAGCTATTGTCTTATTGAAGAATGTTTAATGAATCAAGTTATCGCAGACTTTTTTTATGATCGTATGATTATTATTTGTTTTTTTTTGACAATTTTTCAGTGACTAGTTTGTTGTTTCCAATTTTCCTTTGATTACTATTTTCCAGTAGATTGTAGGTTGAAGTTCCCCAACTTTTTATTTTCTCCTGATGGCAACAATACAACAAGTTCTGAGAAGCCGGAATTGAATAAAAAATAATAGGGGTCTTCACATCGAGCTCGTATACGAATACCCAGCCGTAAACTGTGTATCTTCCATTACTCGTCAATGGAGGTGAGTATTTTTACGGCTGGGTATTTGTTTACGAGCTCGACATGAATACCCATAATGATTAAATTATTTGTATTATTTGTTAAAGGGTGTTTTCATTTTTTCAGTTTTGATATGATTCAGGAGTCGTATCGTATTCAAACAAATTTGGTGAAGTGCAAATCCCTTCAAACCAGAAGCTCGATTACGCATCTTTGTCCGGACTATCTCTTTGAGTTTATATGATTCAAGAGCTTGAGAGATCGTAGCGCGTAGTAGTGCCATCAGTATTGCTAGATGATATTTAGAAATGCAATAAACATAAAAACCATCCTGCCAACCTTGGAAAGTGTTGTAAATCATCATTCTCCGTGACTAAAGTTTCCTTGAGCTGCCGAGAGGTTATTCTCCGTTAAGAGTCTGGACCGTGCAAATGACCCTGTGAGATGAATACACTTTTTTTTTGCTATACCACCCGCATCCATGTTCCCATCGTTAAGCATCGTTTAAACTGTGCCAAACACAAATTGCAGCTCGACCGCGGAGCAAATCTCAATTAAGTTGTTTTGCTCAATTGCGCGCGCTTTTCTAGATGCATCGCCATTCACGTGGCTTGGCTATCGTTTGAAAAGTTGCAGCCATAAAAATAATTTAAATTCATTTTCCTTTGTGGGGAGAGGCCAGGGTCGCTATCCTGAGGTAATAACGGAAGCATCTTCCATGCCGTGGTGAGCAGTGGAGCAGCGGAGTGCAGCGGAAAGGCAAGTCGATTCTTTCATTTCGATTCGAGAAAAAAAGAAACTGTTCTCTATTCTCCTTTGAGGATGGTTTGGCTTTTCTGGTGTGCACTCCGCTTTAAATTTATTTTGAATTTTTTTCTAGGTCTTGATTTTTACTAATTATAATAGTATTTAAACTGCTTCTTAATTAATTTGGAATCAAACTGAAAGCATTTCTTCATCACAGAAAGTAATTTAGAAAAGATTACATAAGCTTTCTATTTGTAAACGACAAAAAACTCCTATTACGGGTTTGATATTTCATGCTGTTGACGCATTCAGTCGTGCTCGAGTTCGGCAGAATGCCTTATTTTATCCAGAGTAAATCCCGCTAGCTTGGATCAGATACAAAATCGGAACCATAATAACAGGGGACGAGAATAAGTTTACCACCCCCTTTGAGTATAACCCAGAACAGAGTTGCCTTTGTACACTGGTTTTCTCAAATTGCTGCGCATTTCTCCTCGAAAGGAATCTTTCACTGAACGCGAAACGACGGAAGTAATGCTCTGGCAAACAATTAAACTGATTACGAATAGAATTTATTCAATTAAAAGGAAAGCTGAGCTGTTGCACCATCGCCACGGACATTTTTTCTCTATTTTATGCAGGTCGTGGCAATGCGTGCACTAGATTGCCGGAGCAACTGTGTGCTTCCGAGAAAGTGGTGGTAACATTTTTAATTTGGCCGGAGATAAATCAATGGCAAAATTGTACTGTACGATAGTAGTTTTGCGATTTATAAGAGTAGTTAAAGTGTGCCACCGTAGAAAGGCACATGATAAAAGAGGGGTAATACAAGGATGTCGAGCAAAAAACTAAGAGATAATAACAAAAATCCAATAATTTGTGCGAAAATAAAAAAAAATGGTCTAGATATCCGAAGGAAATGTGAGTTACATTGAATTCATCTCAGTCATCAAAACATTGTACCTCTCGTTCAGCAACAACATAATCGCTTCCGTACCCGCAGCAGAGATGTGAATAGCGTATTTATTTTCATTTTTTTTAAGGGGGGAATTTGTTAGTAGCTTAAGTATTTATGATAAATATAAGTAAATAATGAGTATGTGTGTCCAATCACAAATGGTGACTTCTCAACACTGTTAGAAATTTGTAATTTTAATTGTTAGGATTTGTTTGCTTTCGCAATTAGGACTTATCATTCGTAGGGATTTAAACCTACTTGTCAGAAAAGGGGAAGTAAACTTACAACTAACTTAATTGCTAACTTATTGGCTATAAAGAGAGCTTATCGTAGCAATTGAGGATTGCAACGATTTTTGTCGAAAATTGTTAATAATTTTATTTGACATAGTTTCTAATGGTCCAACACCAGTAAGTCTATGTAATTCGAGTGTACCAAACCAAGGAGGACGCTTCAAAATCATTTTCAGAATTTTATTCTGAATCCCTTGGAGCGTTTTCTTCCTTGTTGAACAGCAACTTGACCAGATCGGTACAGCATAAAGCATTGCTGGTCTAAACATTTGTTTGTAAATCAAAAGTTTGTTCTTTAAACAAAGTTTAGAATTCCTGTTAATGAGAGGATATAAACATCTCGTATATTTGATGCACTTGGCTTGTATACTCTCAATGTGCTCTTTGAAAATAAGTTTTTTATCATAAATTAGTCCCAAGTACTTATCCTTGTCGGACCAACTTAAAATAACCCCATTCATCTTGACAACGTGATTATTGTTTGGCTTGAGGAAAGAAGCCCTAGGCTTATGCGGAAAAATCATCATTTGAGTTTTAGAAGCATTGGGAGAGATTTTCCACTTTTGCAAGTAGGAAGAAAATATATCTAAACTTTTCTGCAATCGACTGCATATGACACGAAGACTTTTTCCTTTTACGGAAATGCTTGTGTCATCGCAGAACAATGACTTTGTGCATCCTGGAGGCAAATCAGGAAGATCTGAAGTGAATATGTTGTACAGGACTGGACCCAAGACTGAACCTTGAGGTACACCTGCTCTGACAGGAAATCTATCAGATTTTGAATTCTGATAGACAACCTGCAGAGTTCGATCAGAAAGATAATTTTTTTAATTTTGATTAGAAAAAATTGGAAAATTAAAAGTTTGCAATTTCGCAATCAAACCTTTATGCCAAACACTGTCGAATGCTTTTGTATTTATTTTCATAATAAATCTTTCCGACCTGCATCATCACCCACAACAAAAAAAAAAAAAAAACAATCTTCTCCAGCAACTCGCATACACAACTCATGTACACCAGGCAGTGTGAGCCTCGCTGCCACATACGTTATTGCAGTGAAAATTACACTGTTGACGTTGTGATTTATCCCGATTTACCAAGTCCCCGAGTTTTCTCCAACCCGTGGAAAAGCAAAGCACACCATCAAAAATGTGTCACATAATTTGTTATTCATATATGCTCTCGCTATCCATTCATCCCAATCGACCCGAGCTGAGCCGCCGTCTTCTGGCGCGATCTTCGTCAGTAGCTTAGTTGAAGCGGTTGAGAGCAGCAGGGTGGTTTTGGTTGCATTTCCCACCCGACCAATTCTTAATCCACCGTCTTACTGTACGGCGAAACGTTGAATATGCACTGGAAGAAGTGCACCGTCAAGTGGATAGTGTATCTGCCATTTACTCGACATGTTTGCGCTTGAGAGCAGGATGAAGACGAACGAGCTTTCGCTTCATCTTGATCTTGATGCGGTACAGCACATCACATGCAGTTTCACCTGCTTCCGCCAGCCATCTATCGCATCCGCTTGCTCCTTTTCCCCGTGTTGAGGATTGTCGAGCAAAGATGAAATGGGCCACAGTAATTGTGTTGAATTAAAAAACCACCTGGCTTTTTTTATTTAGGTAAATGTAGACTAAATTAGCAAGGACCACAAAAGGCTTTAGTTATTTTCTCATTAGTAGCGCGTTTTGTGCTCCACCTCTCAGCGATGTCGACTCCGATGTAATACTTCAGTCTAGCATTAATGGGTTGTTTCTGAAGGCAACACGTTTGTGTTTACCCCGTATAAACATAATTTAAAATGTCGAATTTATTTAATTGTGGTATGTCACATATTTTTGCGACGTTTACATTTAAATAATGAGGTGTGCGGCAACTTTGTGGTGTTTTTTGGTGTAACATTTTAATGAGCTTTTGTTAAGTTTGATGGTAGGATAATGGAAAAATCATATTCAAGCTGTGAAATTTTTGCTGATAATGCATAATTCTCGTAACCGGGACAAACCAATAGACATTGTGCTGAAAATATGCTTGATAAATGTAAATCAATGAAGAAAATTGATGAAATATTGGAATTAGATTAAAATGTAAGTCATAAACATCAGGATGGTTGTGTGTAAAAACGCGACCGCAAGTTGACGTAGAACTACACAAAGTTAATTGTTACTTTGCTAATGTACCAGCAGATCTTGTTGATATTGACATCTTCGAAGTTACACATGATATGGTTACTGCAACCGCTAAGGAACTTAAATGTTCGTACACTGTTGCTCCCGACGGTATACCGGCCGTGCTTTCGTGCCGTTGCATTGATGTTCTAGCCGCTCCACTCTGCACCATATTCAACAAATCTCTGGTGCAAGGGAAGTTCCCCAAGGTCTGGAAGCACTTGGTTTTTAAAAGTGGTGATCGTCGTAATGTCAAAAATTACCGTGGAATAACAAATTTTTTTTGTCTCGTCTAAACTTTTCGAGATCATTGTAAGCTCTGTTGTACTGAAATGCGCACGCAACTACATTTTTTCGGACCAGCATTTTGTTCCTGGACGATCTGTGAAGGGGAGCTGCGTAGCCGCAAGGTTACAGAGTCCGCTTTGTCAAGCGGATGGTCGTGGGATCGGATCTTAGTAGAACCAGGCCATCCGATGTCAAAAAGGGCTTCAGCATGGGTTTATTCTCAGGCTCCCCACCCAGTTACCTTTCCTTTCCGCTGAAATCTACAAATACCTTCGCGTGACTTCCTCTTAACAAAAAAAAAATCCCTCTTATCAATAAAACTGGCCAGAAGGACGCACGACGAAACTTCTCCAGGTAATTATGATTGGTGATATTTGGCAAGTGGAACGAGTATCGGTATAGTAGAACAGTAAGCGTGTAAAGGAAGAGTATCACATTACACACAAGCACTGATGAACAATAATAATAAGCATGCCACTCCTCAATAGAGGTATTGCTATTAACAGAAGTGCGGGATACAGTGGACACCCGGACATATCTCACAATAGATCTACGATTCTGGTCGCAGTGAGGAAGTCCATACAGGAAAAAAATAGACGATCTGTGACAACGAATCTAATGCATCTCAGAATTTGAAAGTGAAGTACTAGCTGATGTCATTTACACGGACCTCAAATCTGTTTTTGACCGAATCAATCATCAGATATTGTTGAACTAAATTTCTCGTCTTGATGCTTCATCTCGGTTCGGTTAGTGGCTTGAATCATTCCTGGGCAATAGAATTTTACAGGTACAGCTGAAATCCGCTGTATCGTCTGTGTTCATTAACAAGTCTGGTGTACCACAAGGTAGTACCCTAGGGCCGCTTCTCTTCATTTTTATTCTTGGGATTGATTGCAGATTAGTTTACGCCGAAGATATGAAAATATACTTGACGATTCGCAACATCGTGGATTGTTATCGTTTACAAATTAAATACATTTGCACATTTTATTCTAAGTACTGCAAAATGTGAAGTGATAACACGTCATCGCACTCAAACGCCAATCATTTTTAACTACCGACGGAGAAGCGCTACGCAGAGTCGATTTCCCAATGATCTTGGAGTTATTCTCCGTAAGCTGACTTGAGATGAATGCCACGCTGCAGTTGTTACGAAAGCAAGTAGGCAATCGGGATTCAACGAAAAAAATGCGCACGAAAACCCTTATTGTATGAAAGCACTGTACTAGTGAACAATAGTGTGCCCCCTACTTGAAAACGTTGGTGTGGTCTGGACGCTGCATCAGCTTCATGGAACCTGCGCCTTGAGCGAGTACAGAGACGATTCATTCGACTGGCCCTGAAAGATTTAGCTTGGCGTGATCCTGCCAATCTACCACCACATCCAGACCGTTGTCGCCTACTTGGTATAGAACGGCGCCGTAAGTTACAGCAGGCTGTTTGTGTTGCCAAGATTTTAAATGCTGAATTGGATTCCCTGAAGCGCTGTCCAGAAACCAGAAAATTCCACGTCGAATTTCAAAATGGCACCTGGAGTCGATCTACGGACTCTGGGCATCATTCTAGACTGAAAATTTCGGAAATTTTCATATGTACAAATATATTTTTCACCTTCATTTAGACATGTAAAAGACATGTCTTTCAGTAAATTTTCTCAGCTTTTAAATGAAACTGATAGAATGGCTCCAAGTTGTATGCACATAAATTGAGAGCCACATTATGGAAGATTATCTAAAAAACTTGAAAGTTGAGTAACTCCTAGTAGATTAATGTTAGGGAAAATTCGATTATTTCGATTCGATTATAATTCGTTTGGAAAAAATATAGAACTGCACATTTTTAAATTTGCAAAATTGAGCATTGATTCAAGAACGTGTTTCTAGCATCCTTGACGAAAATCTATTGTATTCTGTGCAACGCAGTCCATCCTATTTTTCAAATTTTTTCATTCTACTATCTACACTACGCCGCAGACTGTTTCCAAAGTTGCTAAATCGTGATCGAAATTATTTTGACCCAAAAACATTGATTTTAGAGCCGCAACGTCTTCAGCAAAGTTGTTCCATTAATTATTCCCTATGTTATAGAAGTTGCTATTGCAGGATTAATCCACTCAACAGTGAGATACAAATTTTAGTTTTTTCTTTCTGGAATATAAAATTCCACTTTGTTCAGCAAAGTTGTAGTAAATTTTAAAAGTAACAACTTTGTTGAAGACATCATTCTACTATCTATCTTTTTAAATGGACTTTTGTGGAGTTTTCCATAGATTACTAATTAATTTTTTTTTTCTATTTAACTTTTTATAGTGATTTTATAAAATTTTTGAATTTTCTACAAGATTGTTTGTTACAATGAATCAAACAATATCTTCGAAGAAAGTTTATTTTTATCTCACATATATTTTTGGTTGTTGACGAATTTTCACTAGAATAATGCGCTAATTTAGACTAAAAACTTACTCTTAACTAAAAAATAATGATTTTGAAGTCATAGTGTCTTCAGTAAAGTTGTTCTATTTATTTTTTTGCAGAAGTTGATGTTTGCTATAATAAAACACACAAGTTCACCGAAGAAAGCTTATTTTTTCTCTTGAATTTTTTTAGTTATTGAAGATTTCTATTAAAGTGATGCACTTATTTATTTACAAATATCTACACAGGAGACAGCGAGAGACAAATGCCTATATCTGGATTAAATATTATTTTACTTATACTTAAATATCGAAAAGGTTTAGTCTGGAGATATTCACAGATTTCAAGAGATATCTGTTAGTGAATAGATGCATTGTTTCAATAAAAATTGTCAATAGCCAAAGAAATATGAGAAAAAATAAACATTCTCCGACGAAATTATTTGTTTTATGATAGCAAACAACAATGCAGAACATTGGAAAATTGTAGAAAATCACTACTAAATGTTATATTGAAAAAATTGACTTTTAGTGGCAATCTATAGAAAACTTCACAACAGTCCATTGAAAAAGGCATATAGAAGTATAGTGCCTTTGGCAAAGTTATTTCCTATAAAATTGCAACAATTTTGCCTAACAAAGTGATTTTTTTTAAGTGAATTAATCATAAAATTGTAGCTTCTATAGAATGAAGAATAATTAATGGATTAACTTTTTTGAAGGCACTATGGCTCTAAAATTTTTTTTTTTTGGGTCCAAATAATTTCGATCACGTTTTTGCAGCTTTGGAAACAATGTGCGCCGCTTAGTTGTTTCGTGAGCTCTCTCCGTAGATATTTAAGACAATCACACGTGTTTTTTCATCATACATTGCTGTTCCGTTTGTTTATCGTCACATCGCTATTTCGTTCAATCGAATTTGCAAGTTAGAATGTCAAGTCTTGGTAAACGAAGCAAAGTCAAGGGAAAGACAAATTCTCGGTTATCTCGTGCTGAGCTCCAATTTTCGGAAGGTCGAATTCATCGTCGTCTGCATAATGATCACTACTGCTCAGGGCTTAAAGCTGTTATACTCCCGAAGAAAACAGTGTAGAATAAGGTGTAATTCGATCATTTCTCAGCTTCGCAAAAACTAAAACCTACCGTCCTTCTAGTTTTAAATCCTGATACATTTTTTTCAGCATTTTAGAGATGTTCCTGGACGATTTTAGCTTTGTCTTGTTGCAAAAGTATTTCTATTTATTTTTTGACGTGGGACTACGTCTTTGTTTACTATACTGGGATGCATTCTGTAAAATTGGAAATGAAACTGGCTAATGTTGCGTCAGATTTCAAACGTTGATAACAGCATAACCACATGATGGATAACAATAACCAATATGTTGTCGGATAGATAAAGTGTATAACAATTTTTTAATATGCTAGTTATCACACTTATTTCATTACTAAGTGGTAATACTGATGAAAAGTTTCAATGACAAATTTACGCGAATAATGAACCAATTACATGCGAGCATTCCTAGCACAGACGACGTGAATGGACACCATCCGTTCCCTGTGATATTCTCTGTATCAATATCGAAATAAAAATTGACAGAGTCTCTCCGTCCCAATAGGTTAATTTATTTTTGCTTCCATGAGCTTAGACTAATATGATGTCTCAAAGGTAAAAGTTTTCCAAAAAGTTTGAAACAATCTCCATTCTTGAACAATTTCTAAACCTGCTTTCAGAACCTAATAAAAACTGATGTATTGAAAGAAAACATGATGGTAAAAGCAGCAGTACCAGTGGAGTAAAGAACCGCAAGTCTCTCATCGTCTGTGATTGCAGCGGTACTCTCCTATTCGTACATTTCAGCGGTACACTTCTGTTCGTACTGCAGCGGTATTATTCGTATTGCAATGGTACATCTTTGTTCGTACATTTCTATTCGTGTGCAATCGAGGAAAACTGCAATGCCGCTGGTGAGGGCAATTGAAAGTGTATCTCATAAATATGATTGGCATAAATTACTCAACAATAATTGTAAATTTTTGCAACGGATATTTATTTTATTTTATCTGCGATTTTCACTAAATAACCGTGACCGGATATTATCGAAAGAGTATATTCCTCAACATACACATTTATAGAAGAGTAAGAACCTGCGAATTCTTGTGAATTTTTTGTTTATTTACTAAGATTCATTCAGAATTTCTTTTTAAATTCCAAAATTGTTAGATGATATATTATTATTTTAAGCTTTACCATAATGAACGTATATTAGCTGTATTCGTAATACAGCGAATGTAGTTGTAGGCAAATGAAAAAAATTGTCAAGCAAAAAACAAAAATGTAATTGTGGATTGCTACGATTTTCTGCTGGAACTTGTTAATAGTTTTATTTAACATATCTTCTTATGTTTGCCAATTAATGAGCCTTTGTAAGTGCTTCCATATTATTTTGAAAGTAAGATCCATATTATAGATTTGAATTAATCAGAGTTAAATAAGATAAAACCATCCATTATGATAACGTAAGTATTATTGGATTTGGTTTTTGAGGATATAGAGTTAATTCTGACTTTGACGCATTGCGAGAAATTCTTGGTGCTTCTTCAACAAGCACGATAAGCTTGTGCCTTGTCAAACACATGTTGTTCGCACAAAAAATACTACAGGCATAATATCGCTAAATATATACGATATTCTTTCGAGTGTTGTTGAATATTTTTCAAAATTGATTTCCAGGGGAGGCGGAAAATAAAAATACGTACAGTCGCTGAGCTGAACTCTCGCAGCTGGTCTCGAGGTACGATGCTGGTCTAACAAGCCAGTCGCCGTAGGTTCGAGTCTCGGCTCGGGAGAGACTGTTAGTGTCAGCAGGATCGTAGCGCTAGCCCCGCAATTGTGCTGTACATTTAACAGTTGGCTGCGAAGTCTGTGTACAATAAACAGAAGGTCGGGTTCCGATACGGATGGTAGCACCAAGGCTTTGCTTTGCTTTACAGTCGCTGATTCTGTCTACAGACTCTGTATATATTTTGTAACAAAAAATCCCCTAATTACAGGGTTTAGTCCCACGTCACTATTTCATACAACCCTAGGGCTGTATACCTTGTAGTATTTATTCAACGTTTATCGTTTCGCATTGTTTGGTGATTCCAAATCAAAATTTTTATGTTTTTTGTTCGAATTTTGTTTTAAAAGACGTATGTTAGCGAGTTTGAATTTGATTTTGTTTCGTTTTCGAATGGTTTCATGTTTTCAAGTTTTTAAACATTGTTTGAATCCTTTTTTCGTGATCTAACACATTTTGTATAGTCAGTTTTTTTCTTAAGCCATCTGGATTTTAGAAGCGATTTCGGGGGTTTGAAACTTACAGTGAAATTACTTCGTTCTTAATCTCCTCAAGCCATTTATCAGCGATTTTGATTCTAAATTTTCTGTTATTTTTTTCAGTTGAATTTGGTCTTAGAAATGTTTGTGTAAAACTAAAAACAACAGATTTTGTAATTTATTTTAAACGATCTATTATAAACATACCAAGGCTTCCTAGAACAAATTTTGGAATCTTAATTTTGGTTTCTTACCATGTCGATTTTTTAAAATCTCTTTTGGTCATTCTCTCAATTTTTTTTGGTAATCTTTATTAAATAATTTGTTTATGGACTAGCTTTAGGAGCGTTTTTCTGGAAGTTTAAAGTCAAGTCAGATATTTTTTCTTTTTCTACTAATTATTCGATAATTGGGAATAAATATCAGGGTTCGGGATTTTTGAAGGATCTAATCTTGTTGCGTGGTTTAAAAATTTAATTCAGATTTTTTTTATTAAGCTCGATACAAATTTGATTTTCATTCTATATCACCCCCCCCCCTTCAAAAATCTTGAAAATACAAAGGGCAAGAGAAAAAAGTTCAATCCGTTTTGTTTATATTTTCGTTTTTTTCGACAACGTATATGATCAATATAGCAACCAACAAGTCCAGTAACAGTGAGAGTGTCGTCAAAAAGTAAGCCAAATATTTAATAATAGTGATAAAGTGTTTTTTTCAACATTTACTTGAATGCAAGTTCCAAGCGATCAAAGATATTCCTTTTTTTCTTCCCGGTGTTATTGATTTGTCGCCCCCTTTTGACTTACTTTGATTACCTTGGACATAAAAAGAATTTGAGGCGATTTGGTTTTGAATTAGACATCACCTTTAGAATTTTTTCAATTATTCTACCTTCAAAATAATTTATTTCGGTGGTTAGCATCTGCCAAACAAAAAATAATTTATTAAAATAGAAGCAACCAACCTAATTTTCGCTCAAAAAAAAGCAACACGCTGGAATTAAATTACCGAAATCAGCACCTGCTTAGAACATACCTTCCATCGTAAGCTTCTGCAAAAAGGTAGCATCGGATTTTTTGCTCTCCCAACACCATCGTACGCTACGATAGGTACATTTATTTCGTTGACACTCAGCTCGAAAACTTGCAGTAAGAAGAAATCGTAAAATAAATAAGCACTGAACGAACGAAACAACAATTGTCAGAAAAACACGTAGCAAATGTCCCACGTTTCCTCTGTCAGCTTCGTCGTTAAACACTTTTTTTGCGACTTGCTACCATTTCGGTTCCGATGCTGTGACTGCCACTGTGTAGTGTCATACAACTTTAATTGTGTCTAATCTTCAACAATAACGGTGGCGAATGAGTGTCGCTACATTGTCGTATATCTGCTCAAGTGTCACGAATTTGAATAAAGCACGCTGTTTTTTGTCGCCCCCTCCGGCCAGAGCGTTTGGCAGAATTCGGGAGCACTCATTTCGTGTGGCATGTCTTATCATAAATTATGCCGCTAAAAACAATTAGCCGGGGATTTGCGCTGGTAGAGCGGAGCTGCCGTTTTTTTTTTGTTCTCACTTTAACCGTAAAGTTGTTCCCTCAGAACTCCGGACCTAAAACGGGGTGCTAGCAGCGCAAGGTAGGTACCAAAGTCAGAAACGGTTCGCTTAACAATTTATTTCCAACGACTTCCAGGACCTGTGTACTGTGACTGAGATGCAGAAAAAGTAGCAGCTTCAGCATCGCAACCAGTCAGTGTTTATCTTCCCTGGACATTTTACTTGGCTGTCGGTTGGTTGGCAAGTGCCATTCTACCCTGCGCTGTATGTGAAGTACTCTCACACTGCATATATGAGCAATGGTGTTCACCAGTTGGAGAACAATCGTACTTTTTTATCAAATTGTATATTTTTACCGTAGCTCAGTCGCCTCAGCTGTGCTGTGGCTTTACTTTTTATTACCATTATTTTCGGCTACATTCGGTGTCCTTTCCGTGCCCGGGAAACCCCCAAGTGTATGTGCGATGGCTACTGCACTTACTACCGGAGAGCATGTTTATGACTTTGAAGTTGATAGTTTTTCATTCGTGGTGAGACTAACACAACAACAAAATGGCATGTTTCCGCAGCTGCTTCCGGAGACAAATAGAACGAGAATTTCCGGAACGAGAAGAATAGATTCGTACGGACGTGATTCCCGGGAACGGGAAAGGTGCCGGACCAAATAAAAATGACGAACCGGTCCGGTTCTGGGTGCGGACTTGAGCAAGGCGAGAAGACTGGAGGAGGTGGTGTGGAAGGGAACAGGAACCCGGGGACGGTAAAATATTGTTCAAATATACATCAGGTGCGATAGTGAAACAATTTTCGGACACCGGAGAAGAAGTTCACCACATGATCCAGTGTGACGTGCTGGGCATTCTTTTAATTTATTCTGTGAAAGCCTGAATACAGCGGAAGCATGTGAACACTGTACTGTCTGATTGGGCTTTGAATTCTGCAAACAAAACACAAGTTTTGGCAGTCTCCGAAGACACGAAAAAGGGCTATGCAGTTGTCATAAAATCAAATGAATAAAAAGTATGTTTTACATTCCCTATGAAGTTTCCACGGGAAATTTAAATGACCAATAGTGTGCGAGGTACTTTTTTATTATACCAGAAACTGTAGTAGCTCGTTAATTACTTTAACCAATGTTTGGCTAACGTTTCGCAGATTTCATGAAAACATAAAGTCGCACACATGGCGATCGATGCCGGAGAACTACGTTCAAAAAGCGTGTTCTAGCTTCCGTCGTTGTCTCGTGGATGTCATTGCTGGAAATGGAGGGCACATCGAGTAAATTTACTGGATAGGATCTTATACAGATAACTAGACTCAAAATTTTTGATATTATTGTCTAAAAGTGTGAAGTACATAATATTTTGAAGACATTCCACAATTATTCGCATTTTCTTCCGCCGCACCCTGTACACACACGCTAACGGTGCACTCACACTTGTTAGCAGTGGCCAAATGACAGAAAGCAAACGCGACGCGACAGACCCGGACAAAATAACTAACATATCCGAACATGTTTAGCAATGCTGTGCAGTAGGGTGTCCCAAACTAACGTTTTTTTGAGTCTGGGGGCTCAACTTGAAAATGATTGGTTATGGTGTAATAAAAAAACTTTTGTGTGGCGACAACACTGGAAAATATTTAGTCGACGTGCTAATTTAAGTTTCATGAAAAAAAAACTTACGTTAGCAATTCTGGTTAATCCGCAGCGCCTACTATGTGCATTGATACGGATTCAAACTAACTAATGTTGCTAAGCAACCGTAGTCAAGAATGGTTGACTCGATGTTGCACACACTGAAGATAATCAGATTTTACAATACAGATACAGGTCGGACTCGATTATCCGGAGTTTTGAAAAACATTTTGCTCCGGATAATCGAGCCATTTTTTTGTTTAAATTTTTAATGTCTCTCATCTAGAACAGTGAGTTTTCTTCCATAATAAATTGTACACAATGCGTGTGCCGACGAAAAAAATTGAAAATTGTCTTTAGACTGTTTGTCGGCGTTTGTTATACATATATACGGAATAATAAATTATGTTATATTGATTATCTCGAAGATGTAAAAACGAAATAAAACAACACTCATGTTTTTTTTCAATTTCTTGAGTGACCTACAACGACCTAGACACTCGAAATGGACTACTTTGTGGATTTCAAGTCGTTATTAATTTCGCTTGATGAGTTTTGGTTCAATAATCCGAGAGTATCCGGAACTGAACCGGGACAGGCCTGCTTGTGGTTCTAAGTACTGCAATGATCATGGCCATTATATTACAGGAATATGTTCCTGCCATAAATCCGAAACCGGTTTACCAATAGCGGTTGTCCTCATCGGCAACAAGAATTCATAATACCTTGCTTCTGGAGGTTATTGAGTGAGAATTGGTTGAAGGAACGACGAGAAATCTACCAAAAACGAACTACCTAAGCGGAACGGGGCTTGTACCGCTACAATTATGAACAACCCCGAACCTCCCAATGACCCGGAAGACAAAAGTACGTTTTAGAAATACAGAAAAAAATACTCCGGATAACCGAACCATTTAATCGAGCCCCCGGATAATCGAGTCTCCGGATAATCTAGTCCGACCAGTATTAATATTGTAAAATCAAATGGCTCAATAACGATTCAAGATAGGATTTTTGTTTCTTTTAGAAAGTTTTGCTCATAAAATTTCCGATCTTTCTGTGGTATAGGATAGTTGCTCAGGATAGTCAGGATTTGGGATCGTAGCGCCAGCCCCGCAATTGTTCTGTACACTAAACAGTTGGCTGTGAAGTCTGTGTATAATACACAGAAGGTCGAGTTACGAAACGGAGAACTTTAAGCTCAAAAACCTCGAGCACTCTTCAATCAGCTGCTTTCATGCTTAATAGCCTTAAAGGGCCAGGGGGAGGATCAGTGTCCTATACAGCGTTAGTTTTGTGCGAGTTTGCAAACTACGGGACATTTACTGGTTACGTCGTTTAACGTTTGCATTAAAAAAATGGACAAAAGTTGCTTATTTTTCAAGGGTTTACCTTACATGACGAAACTGCGCATGCAGCAACCCATGAATCAGCAGGAAAAATTTGACAGCGCTATCAATCAAACTCTAACCGTGATGGCGGAAACAATGAAGCTACTCCGTTCAGAATGATGCGCGTTCAAAAAACGGTTCCCCGTCGCATCAAAAAAGGATATTGTGCGACAGTTTGTGGACACCGGATACGCCCGTTCTGACATCTACAACATCTTGGCACTAGTGAGCAACAATCAGAGCATCCGGTTTCGGACATCCGATGACCCTGAGCGACAAGAAGCTCCAAAGGACGCTGAAGAGGAAGACCGAGGGAAAAGTGCTAACATCGCTGTGTGCGCTTGGCCGGGATGTCGGTGCAAACGGCCAAACAGCGAAAAAATACCTGGTGAACATGAACATATATGTCAGGAAGCAGTAGTCTCGTACACTAGTTTCGGAGCTGCAGGCAATGATGCAGCGGCAGCGGCTGAACAAAATGGTCAAGTCGATATTCCCGGCAAATCAGGACCACCACCGCCACGGTGATGGACGACGAGAACTGTCTCACCTTGGATGGCAACTACTGGCAGGGCTCTTTGTATTCTACTTCCCCCACGAAGGAAGTGAGCACCGAGGTAATGTTTCTTAACGGTCCCCGTAAAGGTGCGCTGTGGCTGACAATCAGCGAGAAGGGGATGTCAAAGCTGCTCTTATTTCGCTCCGGACTGGCTGTGAATTTGGAAAATTATAGTATGGAGTGCCTGCCAGAGGAGGCGTCGATCATTGAGAAATACCATAAAGGCGAAGAAGTGGTGTTCTGGCCAGATCTGGTGTCGGTCCACTACTCGAAGCGATCGTTGGATGAGATGGCGGCTGAATATCGATGTGGTACCCAAGGTGGCGAACCCGCCACACGTCCCCAAGTGGCGCCTCATCGAGGATTTCTGGGCCAACCTGAAGTGTAAGCGTAAGCGTAATCTATTCCAACAATTTTGTCGCGAAAACTGAGGAGGAGTTGATAAATAAAACAAAAAAAAGTACTCAAAACCATGCTTACACGCATGTTTTCGTCCGTAATAGCGAATGTTCCGGTTAACTGCCGGAAGGCTGCACGCATATCCGAACCTCGTTTCCTAAAATAAGACTCTAAAAAGATAAAAATTTCAAATCTGAATCGTTTAATAACGCATTTAATGACCAAACCATCCAGACTAATAGGTCAAAAAACTTCTGAAAGCATGACGACATAAAAGTAAAAACTGACAAAACGCGTTTTCGAAGAACAGGAAAAAATATCAAAAAAGGAAATATGCTTGAATTAAACTGTAAAACATTCCGTTGAAGGTAAAACAAAAGTTAATAATTAAAATCAAGTTGATAATCACGGAAGAAAATTTAAATTGTCTAGACCTAACAAAAAATTAAATAAAAAAGAATTAAGATACAACCCAAAAATATAATATCATGTTTCAGAAAAAAAATCAAAATGTCCGTGACAAAAGGCGAAAAACTCTTCTAAAAGGCCAAATAATGAACAAACTCAAAAACGTCGAAACAGAGAATTCACACTCGATTTTCGTTTTTATCACGATTTTCAAAAAAAAAAAAAAAATCCAAATCAAGAATTATGTACTTTCAGTTGTACGAAGTGTGTTTGAAACAAAATTTTACTTGTGGCTTGTGTCCTTGCATGTCTATAGTTTCAAGGGTACAGATTTATGAACTCATTTTATTTGATCAATTTTCTGGATAGGACAACCAAGTGTCATACCTGTTACAATTCATTTGTGTCATATTTGGTGAAAAATGAACCGTGAAATACGAAATACGTGACTTTGGAGCAAAACTACGTATTATTCAAGCAGTTGATAAAGCAGATTTAACAATAGCTTAAATAGCCCTGCATTTAGTGCACTGCACATTTAACGGAAGTGCGATCCCACTTCTGCCACCACGAATGTTTCGACCTCATGAAATATCTTTGACAATTTCGATTCTCGCTTTTAACTTACACTGAGTTCTGTTAATACGCGACTTTTTTTACGTGATTTTAATTTACACTTTTTTTTACGCGATTTTCTCAAAATTTCGCGATATTTTTACGCGATTTTCTTGCAATTACGCGATATGTGACATGGGAAATATTGTTTATGAGCCAAGATGTAACACACACACAACATACACACACAAACACATGCATACACCTACATACACACACACACTTACCACATAGCGAAAGATTTTGTAACGACGCGATCTTTTTTTACGCGATTTGTTCAAAATTACGCGATTCTTCTTTTGCGCGCACGCATCAATCGCGTAAAAAGAGATTAACATTGTAAATCTAGTCTAAAATAATTTTGGCCGGTGGACACTCTTCTTTTCTTTGATTCACAGCTCACTATTATTCTCACTATTATAAAAATCACAGCTACTTATTCAATCTCCCATCATAATAAGCTACTTATTTTTATTTATTAGCGATCAGATTGTTACAAAGGACAATGATCCGTGTTGTGTCTTCAGCAGGTATGAGAATAAAATTGTAATTTTTCCAAATAATATTCACTCACTCTCACATCCACCCATTCTTTATTCTCTACATTCTCAAAGTTATCGAAAAAAAAGCTGAACTGAATTAAAACTTTGTGAAGAAATGTCCTTGAGATGTGTGGATTGTGTGCCCCAACAATACCGCCGAACAACATTTTCTCGTAAAATATAAATATCTAAAATAAAGTACAAAAAGCTAAATTTTAAGTAACTTCTATAAAATATACTCTATAACTTTGTACCCAATGAAGACAAGAATTTTGTTCGTTCAGCAATGTTTCATATTTTTATATCTTCTATAACTTTGCCAAAAAGAAATGAGACGCTCCAGAAGTTTATTATTTTGGACTCTTGAAGCTGCAAAAATAATATTTTTGATGATTTTCTAGTTTCAAATTTTGTGATTTGTTATTTATTTGTATGTTATATGTTATGTTTAAAAATTCCATCTGACAATTTTTGTCTTAATGAAAAAAATTAACAACTAGAGAAGATTAACAATTAATTATTAGCGAATCCGCAGGCGACGTAAAAAGTGTTAATGGGTTCGTTGAAGTCGAACAGTTCTGCAACCTCGTTGAACAACGCAGACATAAACCTAATCGCATCATACTGGCCGTACCGACTATACCTTGCCTCCAAGTTTAGCAGCTGACGCCTCCGCATATTCCTTTCTGGATTCCTAGTTGCTTGTTGGCTCTTAAAATGACATCTTCGTAGTGTGCCCGGAATGTAAGCTGACTATCCAAAATTACGCTAAGATCTTTAACTTGGCTTACCCGCTGAAGAGCTTGCCCAGACAAGTTGTATGGAAAGCTAATTGATTGAAGCTTTCTGCTGAAGGTAATCACATGACGTTTTTCTACACACAGGGTAAGAAGATTACGGTTGCTCCAATCAATGAAAGCATCAAACAATTCTTGTAGTTCCAAACAGTCTCCAAGACAGGCTATAATCCGAAAGATTTTTACATCGTCTGCGAAAAAGAGTCGTGTATCTCGCGGTAAAAATGTAGCAACGTCGTTAATAAACAGTGAGAATAAAAGTGGACCCAGATTGCTTCCTTGCGGCACTCCAGAAGACGTTGTAAATGGCTCGGAATGTGACGACCCAAGACTGACACATACAACTCTGCCGGTCAGGTATGAACAAAACCATCTTACGAGCATGGCGGAGAGCCCCAGTTTAGCTTACGTAGAAGGATGTCGTGATTACCACGATCGAACGCAGCGTTGAAGTCCGTGTACACAGCATCCACTTGCATTCCCGCGTCCATTGACGGAGAACACAACGAAGAGAACTGCGACAGATTGGTTGTGAGGAATCACTAGAAAATATAATTGTATACTCACATATGAAATGATGAAAGGGTTTTTATGCCTGTTTGAGGATAAATATAACAATTGTTCGGAACACACTCTTTAGCTAGAATGAAGGTGAAAGGCGCTATGGAATTAGGTTCCACTTCTTGCCCCATTGAACCACCATGCATTGGTGTGTCTTTTTTCATCGGTATTTTCCGTGAAACTTTGACCACTTTTAGGCACATGTTTTCGAAGTCCGATTGAGCTAAAGACAAAACTTTAGACCACTACCTCTAAGCGGTATTCGAAGGTCATTTTTTTTCATACAACTTTTTGCCGCTCTAATGCATAGCTAGTGTGATAGCTTTTCCAATCAACTTCTTTAAAAATGAAGAAAATCCGTTGGAAACTGACCGAACTTTAGCGATTTGAAATTTTTTGTGAAACGTCTCGATTACGAAAATACCCATGTTGGGTAAATACCCAAATTCGGTCATTTTCGGCTGTTTTGCAAAAACGTGAAGTAGAAGAATTTAAAATTGTATCCGAGGTCGATTGTTGGCTTCAGTGCATCATGACAATTACGAAAATACCCATATTGGGTGGAATTTGGTCACTTTCGGATGTTTTCCAGGTAGAGGAATTTCGTAAATGCACTTATAAAAGATGTGTGCAAGATTTTGACGGTCAAAAAAACTACTACTATTACTACACTCACAGGCCAATCTGGTAGAAAGATCGAATCGTGATATAAAAACTTATTTCAGATAATCTAATGCCAAGAAACCGCTGATGTGGGTTAAATAACTTCTGTTCTTGACGTTTGAGTGTAACATCGTCGTGAATTCATTCACGGGTTATACTTATTTTCAGTTATTCTACGGTTATGTGGGTTAAGTATAACAGAAAAGTAAATGACAGGCAGCCCATGTGGAGTGATTTAATTTTAGCGAAATCAGCCCCGACGGAATAATGTCAAAAGCTACGTGAATTTTAAATAACTTTGCGAAAAAAAGTTTTTCGCTATCTTTGAAAATAACCAATTTAGATTGAAAAACACACATTTTTTGTTACAATTTTTTTACGTCGATTCTCACATTATAACATTATTGTGCGCTGCTCATAGATTGTCGATTTAAAAATTATAAAATCAGGTAGCTCCACAATTTCACATAAACAAGCATTAGAATCTCCTAACTAAGCTAAAGAGTGGGTGGTGCAAATCAAATCTATATTGAATGTATAATTGCATTAAGAAAGTTCGCAATGGAGAAAAATATTATGAACTAACATTTTTAAGTTTATTCGTTTTATCTTGAGCTTATATTCCATTGAACTATGGAAGTGCATCATTTTACTCAAAAAATCATAAATTTGAATTGAATCCAACACAAAGAATCCAATTTTTATCCGGTAACCGCTCAATTCACTGTTTCGACAAATAAAATCGAATAAAATCGAAAAATCACTGTAATGATTTTGAAATAAAAATTCATCGATAAATGACGACTAGGAACGGCTCTAAAAAGGGTGCCCGAATGATTTCAATCAATCAAAAATGCGCTGCACAGCGAAATAGACAGATTGGAATAAATAATTGATTTATTATTTGAAAGTGGTCTAAATCGCGTTTTTTTTCCAAAAATTGTTTAAAACTTTATGAAAAGAATGTAAATATTTTACATTCAAAACTAGTGAAAAATACTTCTGATACATGTTCTTAAGAAGAAGACTCAGCGAAATCTATTTATTCTTAAAGTCAGATTCTAATATATTCAAATTATGATGCCTTCAAAACGCTTCTGAAGCTGATACAATATAATAAAGTTTAAAATAAAAAAAGGTTTCAACCTCAGAATAAGGTTTTTAAACGCCACAAAAAAAAAATAAATAAAAAAGAAAAGTAAAAAAGAGAGAAAAATGATCACAGATAGAGATTTAAATATCAGCCAGAAGCCTCCAGCAGAGCTTCTCATGGACAGAATAAGCTCCAAAAAATTTAATTAATTTATTAAAAAACAAATTATTTAATTTATTAAAGAAATCATCGTCAAAAATAATGCTCATTAATCGCGGAATTACAAAAACGAGCATTATAATCACGTGTGGATTATGATCACCAAACTTTCCTATTCGATTTAGCGACAATAGTTGGGCTATTTCTCGAGAACCACTTGGAATAAACAAAATTAACAATATATTTACTTCAAGCTTCTTCGCAGATAGCTTTTGAAACATAAGCATAAAAATTTTATTTATACTAAAAAGACTACCGAGAAACCAAACTGCGTATTTATAGAATGATGGAGAGATAAAATTTAGTGTTGAACTGCAACTCGTCGGAAATCATTTCTGAAGTTCGAGAATTGCCAGGCGCATTATTTACTGCTTCAGTCTCAAATTCAAATGATTCAAGTTCGACTTGATTTGGCCACAAAAGTTCCGAATAATAAAAAAGTAGCTCCAACTACAAGTCGCCGTAACCCATTGTGGAAGATATGAAAATGTAGAAATAACGATCGTGAAGTAAAACCAAAATCACCATAGCGTATTCGTAAAAATCCCCATGAAACCGCTATCGAGATTTAAATTGTGGCGAGTACTTGCTTTTATAAAGTAAAACGTGGACCATTAAAAGAACCGATACAAACTATTGGAATGTTCGGCGGTTTTGTTCACACTCTAGAAGCTAAAACTGGTCATGGATGTGTTTAAAATTTTCCCGTTTTACATGGTAAATAGAAATCTTCCCCGTACCCAGTTTACGTTAGTTCCTTTCTCCCACCACGACGGAAGAGGTTAAAATAGAACGCACCAAATTTAATTCGAAAAACACTTCTGACTCTAAAGAGTGCAGTGGTTTTTCTTTTCCAGCAGCACCGTTCGGATTATTTTACGCGGAGCAGTCGTCTAAATTTAAACTCATTTGATTTGCATCAGATAAAACGGAGCTGACTTTCGGTTCACCCTCCCGCATTTCAATTACGGTGCGCTTTCTCCCTAGAGCTGCGGTCATTAGCAGAATATCGCACAAATGGAGCCACTTTTTGGAATGCACAAAGGCAAATCCGGCCACAACCAGTGATACAATGCCGGCAGGACGACAAAGACAAAAAAACTTCGGCACCGAAATGTACCCAACCCGGAAAGCAGATACAGTGCTAAAGAGTACGACAATTCATAACTGCAATTAGGCTGCGAAACGTGCACTATCGAGAGCGCGTTGACTCGAAAGGATTCGTCCGATGAAGCTGTTGCCCACCATGGTACCTCCTAGGCGCTTCACTAACTGTGGCGACTGGTGTTGAGTGTACGAATTCGTAGCCAGCCGAAATGTAGTTTGGGTTAACACCAAGCTGCACACAGGAAAAAACGAGAACAAGTGTCCCCTTCAAGCGGAATGGAAAGAACAGAAACACACCGAAGCTAGAGTTTTTTTTTTGAGGGTGGTCGAGTGTGCTCGGGCAAATCGAGCTTGTTTTAGTACATTGCTATTACCAGTTATACGGCGTCTCCTTTGGTTGGACTTGTGATGGGGTCGCGTGGTGAATCGTTTAAAACTTGACCGGATCCGAAAGAAGGGTTGAAATGAAACCGGTAACCTTCGTTGCATGGTGGAACCAGCTATCAGAGCGCATTTCTGCTCGTGACGGTCCTTCCAAAGAGGGCTACATTCATTTGAATAATTTAAAAATTTAAATTGGAAGGTGATTCCGGCCCAGCCGGCAAAAAAGTTATATACAAACGAGTACACAAACACAGTGGATGAAATATTCCGAGATAGTTTTTCAATGTCGAGAGATTCGATGAGGCTGCTGGGCACAAGTGGTACTAGCAAGTGGCCGGAAAGGTCGGCCTTATAATTATTGCTCAATTATTCTACATATATAGAGCCTCGGTCGGCTGTAATAAGACCGGTTTGGATGGACATTGGAGTCTGAGCTTAGGTAAAGCATATACAGCAAGGCCCTTAGGTCAGAGAACTACACAAGCAACAGCCGGTGTGTTTTTAAAAGGTAGTGCGCTTATTTCTAATGCTCTTTTATAGCCGCTTTCGGTTAAGCGAATTGCATGATGGAATAATGTTATAGTAATTAAGAAATGCACATTTTATTCAATGAAATGAATGCGGCCATCATCCCGTGAAAAGCGTTTCCTTTCTGTGTACTGTAGTATTCTACATAATTACTGCGGTGGCAATTTAGAGCTGAAAACCGATGCGCTATCAAGGGAGGGTACCGTTCGGAAATGGGAAGCGCACTCCATGCCAGGTGATAATTGCGGCTGGTTGCACAATAAAACGTCGCTTTTCTGGCACTAATCACCTCATTTACTTTCTTTCTATGCTCGAATGCGCTGACGATGGGTTCGAAAATGGAATAGTTTAGCACGTTTTGGAATGTTAATATCTATAATGCAGACGCGCCGGTAACCTGTACGCTTCTCGGGAACTATTTAACCCCGCACGGGGGCTTGCAATGTGGTTCTTGCGATGCGGATGTGGTTTCTGGATAAAATGAAGGCTTTACTTTTTTGGCCAGAATAATCAAATTGTGAATAAATCCATTTCTAGTATGTATTTATTTTTCCAAAACTTTCGCATATGATGCTTCTTTGCAGAATCAATTTTATTGAAAGTAAAGTACCGTAATGCATCAAATTTCGAACACTTAAGCCATGATGTAACTTCTTGCACTAAAAAATCAACAAAAAATGAACTTTCTCATCGATGTTAAAGGTTTAGCATGTTGGTTGTTTTATTATTGTTGCAATTAAGTGCTATTTATACAGATTTAAACACATTTTGTACACGAAAACAAGGAGAATTTAGAAATCGGCTTTGATTCAAACTCCGAACACTTCAACGTAATCGCTAAGAGATAGATAGGCAAACCGTCTGTATACTGACTGTCACGTTTTTCAACGCCTGCTGATTCTCCGGAAGTGGCCCTACAGTAAAGAACCATACATCACTGGGTGAAGGACATTCCAAGGAACGAAATGATGTATGATAATATTGCTTTTTATTAAACTAGCTCTAATAACTCGATTTTTATTGTGAAGTGTTCGAAGTTTGAGACTGTTCTAAGTTTGAATCAAAACGGTATAAACAAACAGAAAAAATCTGTTGTATTAAATCCCATTAGTTTAATCGTGGTATTAAAGCTATATTACTGACTATATTTTAACTGTTTCCCTTCAGAACAATAAAAACGCCAGCTACTGGCTGGTTGGTAAGCAGCACCGGTGGCAGCTGAAGCGGAAAACTTTCTTCTCATAAACCATCAAAGTTCTGTAGTTGCGCGCGATCATAATAACACGCGGAAAATTCCCCTATCCGCATCTTTCGGCAGAACAAAGCCCACCCGAGCTATGAATCCGTAAGAGGGAAGCAAAAAAAACTTAATTAAATTATCAAACTGCTCTAATTACACCATTTTGCCGCTGGTGCTGCAAGTTAAACATCAATTAAGTCAGATTGCATTTTACGCGTAGCTGATTTTCCCCCAGGAATCACCGTGCATCACAACCATCGTAAAAATGTTGCCGGGCCCGATGATGACGATGAAATGCTTTTTACGTAGAAAAAAAAATGTATTCATTTGAGAATAAAGCTGTACTAGACCTCCATCGGGAGAAATCTACAGCTTGCAACTCTGACGTACTGCCGCAGACGTCACCAAGCAGCTTGTTTAACTTGTACATGAAAAACAGAAAAAAATACACATGCACACATTCAACACGCTTGATATTCTGAAGCAGATGTAGACTATTTCGCTTCATGGTGTTCATGGTTGCTATGTTGATTAATTAGTAAAAGTAATAATAAAGAGAACTGATCCATTTGATGCTAAAACTAACTGAAAGTAAGATCAGAATCGTCGTAAAAAAATTATCTTGCAATTACTGAAATACAATTGTAAAAGCCAAAATGAGAAAAGCGTAAATTAAAATAGTTTCGAACTTGGTAAATTTTAAATTCCTAATTTCAACTGTGTGTCCAAATAATCTCTTATCGCTTCTAAAATTAAAAAGAATGTGAAAAAGAATTCAAAATCTAAAATCAGTGAAAAACACTGCTAACAAAATGGGATAAAAAAGCCGAAAACAAAATAATTGCAAATTTAGATCAGAATTGGCAAAAAATAACTTTCGAAAACTGGAAATTACCACGGAAAAAAATACCCTAAGTTTTATTCCGAATTTTATTTCAGAACCGAAAAACGTTTCCAGAAGTCAAAAGGCATAAAATTGATCCTCAGGAGAAAATGATTCTGAATTAAATTTAAAATCACCGAAAACACCTTTAAAAACTAGAAAAGGCCAAAACAGAATATAGCCTTAATTGATTTACGAATGGCCGAAAACCCCTTCTGAAGGCCGAAAAAGGATTATAAAAAAATTTATCCCAAATTAGGCTCAGAATGGCCGAAAACCCCTTCCTAAGGCCACAAAAGAAAATGATTCCAAATTAAGCTCAGAATGACCAAAAATCCCTCTTAAAAGCCAAAAGAGGCCAAAAAAAGAATGATCTCAAATTGAGCTCAAAACGGCCACAAAACGTTTCTAAAGGCTAGAAAAGGCCAAAATAGAAAATGATCCCAAAATCAGCTCAGAATGGCCGAAAACCCCATCTAAAGGCTAGAAAACGCCTAAATACTCCTTCTAAAGGCTAAAAAATGCCTAAAAAGAAAAGGCCTACAAATGAAAGAATCCCAATTAAGCTAAGAATGGCCATGAATCCTTTCTGTAGGCCAGAAAAGGCCAAAAATGAAAATGATCCTAAATTGGGCTCAGAACTGCCGAAAACGCCTTCTAAAGTCAAGAAAAAGCCATAAAAGAAAATGATCCCAAATTAAGCTCAGAATGGTCGAAAATCCCTTCTGAAGGCTAGAAATGGCCAAAAAAGAAAATGATCCCAAATTAAGCTCAGAATTGCCGAAAACCCCTTATCAAGGCCAGAAAAGCCCTAAAAAGAAAGTAATCCCAAATTAAGCTCAGAATGGCCGAAAACCCCTTCTAAAGGCCAGAAAAGGCCAAAAAGAAAATGATCCCAAATTCAGCTCAGAATAACCGAAAACCCCTTCTAAAGGCCAGAAAAGGCCATAAAGAAAATGATCCCAAATTCAGCTCAGAATAGTCGAAAACCCCTTCTTAAGACCAGAAAATGCGAAAAAAGAAAATGATCCCAAATCAAGCTCAGAGTGGCTGAAAAGACCTAAAAAGAAAGTGATCCCAAATTAAGATCAGAATGGCCGGAATCCTCTTCTAAAGGCCAGAAAAAGCCTAAAACGGAAATGATCCCAAATTAAGCTCAGAACAGCCGAAAACCCCTTCTAAAGCCAGAAAAGGCCTTAAAGGAAGTGATTCCAAATTAAGTTTAGACTGGCTGTAAACCTCTTCTAAAAGCCCGAAAAGGCCTGAACAGGAAATGATTCCAACTTTAGCTCTAAGGCCTAAAAGAAAGGTACCCCAAATTAAGTTCAGAAATACCGAAAACCCCTTCTCAAGACCAGAAGGCCTAAGAAAGAAATAATCCCAAATTAAAAATGGCTGAAAACCCCTCCTAAAGGCCGGAAAAAGTCGAAAAAGGAAATGAAAGCCCCTTCTATGAAATCCCTAAAAAGAATCCCAAATCAAGCTCAGAATGGCCGAAAACCCCTTCTAAGGCCAGAAAAGGCCTAAAAGGAAGTGATTCCAAATTAAGTTTAGACTGGACGTTAACCTCTTCTAAAAGCCCAAAAAGGCCTGAACAGGAAATGATTCCAAATTTAGCTCTAAGGCCTAAAAGAAAGGTACCCCAAATTAAGTTCAGAAATGCCGAAAATCCCTTCTCAAGCCCAGAAAAGGCCTAAGCAGGAAATAATCCCAAATTAAAAATGGCTGAAAACCCCTCTTAAAGGCCGGAAAAAGCCGAAAAAGGAAATAAAAACTTCTTCTAGAAAATCCCTAAAAAAAAGTTATTCCAAATCAAGCTCAGAATGACCGAAAACCAAAAAGAAAATGATCCCAAATTCAGCACAGAATAGTCGAAAACCCCTTCTTAAGACCAGAAAATACCTAAAAAGGAAACGATCCCAAATTAAGCTCAAAATGGTCGTGAACCCCTTCTAAAGGCCAGAAAAAGCCGAAAAAAGAAAGTGATCCCAAATTAAGCTCAGAATGGTCGAAACCCTCTTCTAAAGGCCAAAAAAGGCTCAATAAGAAAGTGATCCCAAATTATACTCAGTATGGCCGGAAATCCACTTCTAAAGGCCTTAGAAGGAAATGATCTCAAATTAAACTTGGAATGGACGAAAACCCCTTCTGAAGGCCACGAAAGACCAAAATAGAGAATCATCCCAAATTAAACTCAGAGTGGTCGAAAAACTTTTCTAAAGACCAGAAAAGGCCAAAAAAGAAATTTATTACAAATTAAGCTCAGAATGGCCGAAACACTGTCTTAAGGCCAGATAGGAAAATGATCTCAAATTATGCTCAGTTTGGCCGAAAACATCTTCTAAAGGCCAGAAAAAGCCGAAAAAAAAAATGATCCCAAATTAAACTCAGAATGGCCGAAAACCCCCTCTAAAGGCCAGAAAAGGCCTAAAAAGAAAATGATCCCTAATTAAGCTCAGAATGGTCGTAAATCCCTTTTAAAGGCCAGAAAAGGCTCAAAAAAGAAATTTATTACAAATTAAGCTCAGAATGGCCGAAACACCGTCTTAAGGCCAGAAAGGAAAATGATTCCAAATTAAGCTCAGATTGGCCGAAAACTCTTCTAAAGGCCAGAAAAGGCCAAAAAAGAAAATGATCCCAAATTAAACTCAGAATGGCCGAAAACCCCCTCTAAAGGCCAGAATTAAGCTTAGAATGGCCGAAAACCCTTTCTAAAGACCAGAAAAACCCTTTTTAAAGGCCAGAAAAGGCCATAAAAGAAAGTGATCCAAAATTAAGCTCAGAATGGCCGAAAACCCTTTCTAAAGGCCAGAAAAGGCCATAAAAGAAAATGATCCCAAATTAAGCTCAGAATGGCCGACACGCCGTTCTAAAGGCCAGAAAAAGCCAATAAAGAAAATGATCCCAAATTATGCTTAGAATGGCCGAAACCCCGTTCTAAAGGCCAGAAAAAGCCTTAGAAGGAAATGATCCCAAATTAAGCACAGAATGGCCGAAAACCCCTTCTAAAGGCCAGAGAAGGCCAAAAAAGAAAATGATCCCAAATTAAGCTCAGAATGGCCGACACGCCGTTCTAAAGGCCAGAAAAAGCCAAAAAAGAAAATGATCCCAAATTAAGCTCAAAATGGCCGAAAATCTTTTCTAAAGGCCAGAAAAGGCCAAAAAATAAAATGATCCCAAATTAAGCTCAGAATGCCTGAAAACCCCTTTCGAAGGCCAGAAAAGGCCAAATTAAAATGATCCCAAACTAAGCTCAGAATGGCCGAAACCCCGTTCTAAAGACCAGAAAAAGACTAAAAGAAAATGATCCCAAATTAAGCTCAGAATTGCCGAAACCCCTTTCTAAAGACCAGAAAAACCCTTTTTAAAGGCCAGAAAAGGCCATAAAAGAAAGTGATCCAAAATTAAGCTCAGAATGGCCGAAAACCCTTTCTAAAGGCCAGAAAAGGCCAGAAAGGAAAATGATCCCAAATTAAGCACAGAATGGCCGAAAAACCCCTTCTAAAGGCCAGATAAGGCCAAAGAAGAAAATGATCCCAAATTAAGCTCAGAATGGCTGAATCCTCTTCTAAAGGCCAGAAAAGGCCAAAAAAGAAAATGATCCTATATTAAGCTCAGAATGGCTGAAAACCCCTTTCAAAGGCCAAAAAAGAAAATGATCCCAAATTTAGCTCAGAATGGCCGAAACCCCTTCTAAAGGCCAGAAAAAGCCAAAAAAATGATCCCAAATTAAGCTCAGAATGGCCGAAAACCCCTTCTTAAGGACAGATGAGGCCAAAAAAGAAAATGATCCCAAATTAAGCTCAGAATGGCCGACACGCCATTCTAAAGCCAGAAAAAGCCAAAAAAGAAAATGATGCACAAATTATGCTCAGAATGGCCGAAACCTCGTTCTAAAGGCCAGAAAAAGCCAAAAAAGAAAATAATCCCAAATTAAGCACAGAATGGCCGAAAACCCCTTCTAAAGGCCAGGAAAGGCCAAAAAAGAAAATGATCCCAAATTAAGCTCAGACTGGCCGACACGCCGATCTAAAGGCCAGAAAAAGCCAAAAAAGAAAATGATCCCAAATTAAGCTCAAAATGGCTGAAACCCCTTCTAAAGGCCAAAAAAGAAAATGATCTCAAATTAAGCTCAGAATGGCCGAAAATCTCTTCTAAAGGCCAGAAAAGGCCAAATTAAAATGATCCCAAATTAAGCTCAGAATGGCTGAAACCCCGTTCTAAAGACCAGAAAAAGCCTAAAAGAAAATGATCCCAAATTAAGCTCAGAATGGCCGAAAACCCCTTCTAAAGGCCAGGAAAGGCCAAAAAAGAAAATGATCCCAAATTAAGCTCAGAATGGCCGACACGCCGTTCTAAAGGCCAGAAAAAGCCAAAAAAGAAAATGATCCCAAATTAAGCTCAAAATGGCTGAAACCCCTTCTAAAGGCCAAAAAATAAAATGATCCCAAATTAAGCTCAGAATGCCTGAAAACCCCTTTCGAAGGCCAGAAAAGGCCAAATTAAAATGATCCCAAACTAAGCTCAGAATGGCCGAAACCCCGTTCTAAAGACCAGAAAAAGACTAAAAGAAAATGATCCCAAATCAAACTCAGAATTGCCGAAACCCCTTTCTAAAGACCAGAAAAACCCTTTTTAAAGGCCAGAAAAGGCCATAAAAGAAAGTGATCCAAAATTAAGCTCAGAATGGCCGAAAACCCTTTCTAAAGGCCAGAAAAGGCCAGAAAGGAAAATGATCCCAAATTAAGCACAGAATGGCCGAAAAACCCCTTCTAAAGGCCAGATAAGGCCAAAGAAGAAAATGATCCCAAATTAAGCTCAGAATGGCTGAATCCTCTTCTAAAGGCCAGAAAAGGCCAAAAAAGAAAATGATCCTATATTAAGCTCAGAATGGCCGAAAACCCCTTTCAAAGGCCAAAAAAGAAAATGATCCCAAATTTAGCTCAGAATGGCCGAAACCCCTTCTAAAGGCCAGAAAAAGCCAAAAAAATGATCCCAAATTAAGCTCAGAATGGCCGAAAACCCCTTCTTAAGGACAGATGAGGCCAAAAAAGAAAATGATCCCAAATTAAGCTCAGAATGGCCGACACGCCATTCTAAAGCCAGAAAAAGCCAAAAAAGAAAATGATGCACAAATTATGCTCAGAATGGCCGAAACCTCGTTCTAAAGGCCAGAAAAAGCCAAAAAAGAAAATAATCCCAAATTAAGCACAGAATGGCCGAAAACCCCTTCTAAAGGCCAGGAAAGGCCAAAAAAGAAAATGATCCCAAATTAAGCTCAGACTGGCCGACACGCCGATCTAAAGGCCAGAAAAAGCCAAAAAAGAAAATGATCCCAAATTAAGCTCAAAATGGCTGAAACCCCTTCTAAAGGCCAAAAAAGAAAATGATCTCAAATTAAGCTCAGAATGGCCGAAAATCTCTTCTAAAGGCAAGAAAAGGCCAAATTAAAATGATCCCAAATTAAGCTCAGAATGGCCGAAACCCCGTTCTAAAGACCAGAAAAAGCCAGAAAAGAAAATGATCCCAAATTAAGCCCATAATGGCCGTAAACCCCTTCTGAAGGCCAGAAGAGGCCAAAACAGAAAATGATCCCAAATTAAGCTCAGAATGGCCGACACGCCGTTCTAAAGGCAAGAAAAAGCCAAAAAAGAAAATGATCCTAAAATAAGCTCAGAATGGCTGAAAACCCCTTTTAAAGGCCAGGAAGGTCCAAAAAAGAAAATGATCCCATATTAAGCTCAGAATGGCCGAAAACCCCTTCTAAAGGCCAGAAAAGGCCAAAAAAGAAAATGATCCCAAATTAAGCTCAGAATGGCTGAAAACCCCTCCTAAAGGCCAGATAAGGCCAAAAAAGAAAATGATCCCAGATTAAGCACAGAATGGCCGAAAACCCCTTCTAAAGGCTAGAGAAGGCCAAAAAAGAAAATGATCCCAAATTAAGCTCAGAATGGCTGGAAACCCCTTTTAAAGGCCAGAAAAACCCAGAAAAGAAAATGATCCCAAATTAAGCCCATAATGGCCGTAAACCCCTTCTGAAGGCCAGATAAGGCCTAAAAAGAAAATGATCCCAAATTAAGCTCAGAATGGCTGAAACCTCTTCTAAAGGCCAGAAGAGGCAAAAAATGATCCCAAATTAAGCTCAGAATGGCCGACACGCCGTTCTAAAGGCAAGAAAAAGCCAAAAAAGAAAATGATCCTAAAATAAGCTCAGAATGGCTGAAAACCCCTTTTAAAGGCCAGGAAGGTCCAAAAAAGAAAATGATCCCATATTAAGCTCAGAATGGCCGAAAACCCCTTCTAAAGGCCAGAAAAGGCCAAAAAAGAAAATGATCCCAAATTAAGCTCAGAATGGCTGAAAACCCCTCCTAAAGGCCAGATAAGGCCAAAAAAGAAAATGATCCCAGATTAAGCACAGAATGGCCGAAAACCCCTTCTAAAGGCTAGAGAAGGCCAAAAAAGAAAATGATCCCAAATTAAGCTTAGAATGACTGAAACCCCCTTTTAAAGGCCAGAAATAGCCAAAAAAAGAAAATGATCCTAAATTCAGCTCAGAATGGCTGAAATCCCTTCTAAAGGCCAGAAAAGGCCAATAAAGAAAATGATCCCATATTAAGCTTAGAATAGCTGAAAACCTCTTCTAAAGGCTAGAAAAGGCCATAGAAGAAAATGATCCCAAATTAAACTCAGAATGGCTAAAAACTCCTTCTAAGGGCCAGAAAAGGCCAAAGAAGAAAATGATCCCAAATTAAGCTCAGAATGGCTGAAAACCACTTCTAAAGGCCAGAAAAGGCCAAAAAGAAAATAATCCCAAATAATAATCCCAAATTATGTTCAGAATGGCTGAAATCCTTTCTAAAAGCCATAAAAGAAAATGATCCCAAATTAGCTCAGAATGGCTGAAAACCCCTTCCAAAGGCCAGAAAAGGCCAAAAAAGAAAATGATACCAAATTAAGCTCATAATGGCTGAAAACCTTTTCTAAAGGCCAGAAAAGGCCAAATAAGAAAATGATCTCAAATTAAGCTCAAAATAGAGCGGGGGCCTAGTGTGGTTGGTAACGTCTCCGCCAACCACGCTCGACGCCTGGGTTCGAATCCCACCGCCGACATAGGTGTCGATGGTTGTGGGGTGGCGTGATCCACTCACAACCAACCCAACTGGTCTAGATTCAATCCTAGCCGACACCGGGAGATTTTCTGAGGCGAAAAATCTCTGGGATCACGCCTTCCATCGCATGAGGAAGTAAAGCCGTTGGCGCCGGTCCGTTAATAAACGGGTCGTGAGTTAGGGACCTGGGTGTGGAGTCGCCTCCCTGGGCGTCGGTAATTGGCTACAACAGTGGCGGAAATAGACCGACGGAAAATAAGCGAGAATAAAAAAAAAAAAAAAAAAAAGCTCAAAATGGCTGAAACCCCTTCTAAAGGCCAGAAAAGGCCAAAAAAGAAAATGATCCCAAATTAAGCTTAGAATGGCTGAAAACCTCTTCTAAAGTCCAAAAAAGGCCAAAAAAGAAACTGATCCCAAATTAAGCTCAAAATGGCTGAAACCCCTTCTAAAGGCCAGAAAAGGCCAAAAAAGAAAATGATCCCAAATTAAGCTCAGAATGGCTGAAAATCTCTTCTAAAGGCCAGGAAAGGCCAAAAAAGAAAATGATCCCAAATTAAGCTCAGAATGGCTGAAAACCCCTTCTAAAGGCCAGAAAAGGCCAAAAAAGAAAATGATCCCATATTGAGCTCAGAATGGCTGAAAACCCCTTTTAAGGCCAGAAAAGGCCAAAAAAGAAAATGATCCCAAATTAAGCTCAGAATGGCTGAAAACTTCTTTCAAAGGCCAAATAAGAAAATGATCCCAAATTAAGCTCAGAATGGCTGAAAACCCCTTTCAAAGGCCAGAAAAGGCCAAAAAAGAAAATGATCCCAAATTAAGCTTAGAATGGCTGAAAACCTCTTCTAAAGTCCAGAAAAGGCCAAAAAAGAAAATGATCCCAAATTAAGCTCAAAATGGCTGAAACCCCTTCTAAAGGCCAGAAAAGGCCAAAAAAGAAAATGATCCCAAATTAAGCTCAGAATGGCTGAAAACCTCTTCTAAAGGCCAGGAAAGGCCAAAAAAGAAAATGATCCCAAATTAAGCTCAGAATGGCTGAAACCCCCTTCTAAAGGCCAGACAAAGCCAAAAAAGAAAATGATCCCAAATTAAGCTCAGAATGGCTGAAAACCCCTTTCAAAGGCCAGAAAAGGCCAAAAAAGAAAATGATCCCAAATTGAGCTCAGAATGGCTGAAAACCCCTTTTAAGGCCAGGAAAGGCCAAAAAAGAATATGATCCCAAATTAAGCTCAGAATGGCTGAAAACTTCTTACAAAGGCCAAAAAAAAATGATCCCAAATTAAGCTCAGAATGGCTGAAAACCTCTTCTAAAGGCCAGAAAAGGCCAAAGAAGAAAATGATCCCAAATTAAGCTCAAAATGGCTGAAACCCCTTCTAAAGGCCAGAAAAGGCCAAAAAAGAAAATGATCCCAAATTAAGCTCAGAATGGCTGAAAACCTGTTCTAAAGGCCAGGAAAGGCCAAAAAAGAAAATGATCCCAAATTAAGCTCAGAATGGCTGAAAACCCCTTCTAAAGGCCAGAAAAGGCCAAAAAAGAAAATGATCCCAAATTGAGCTCAGAATGGCTGAAAACCCCTTTTAAGGCCAGAAAAGGCCAAAAAAGAAAATGATCCCAAATTAAGCTCAGAATGGCTGAAAACTTCTTTCAAAGGCCAAATAAGAAAATGATCCCAAATTAAGCTCAGAATGGCTGAAAACCCCTTTCAAAGGCCAGAAAAGGCCAAAAAAGAAAATGATCCCAAATTGATCTCAGAATGGCTGAAAACCTCTTCTAAAGGCCAGAAAAGGCCAAAAGAGAAAATGATCCCAAATTGAGCTCAGAATGGCTGAAAACTTCTTTCAAAGGCCAGAAAAGGCCAAAGAAGAAAATGATACCAAATATAGCTCAGAATGGATGAAAACCCCTTTTAAGGCCAGAAAAGGCCGAAAAAGAAAATGATCCCAAATTGAGCTCAGAATGGCTGAAAACCCCTTTTAAGGCCAGAAAAGGCCAAAAAAGAAAATGATCCCAAATTAAGCTCAGAATGGCTGAAAACCTCTTCTAAAGGCCAGAAAAGGCCAAAAAAGAAAATGATCCCAAATTAAGCTCAAAATGGCTGAAACCCCTTCTAAAGGCCAGAAAAGGCCAAAAAAGAAAATGATCCCAAATTAAGCTCAGAATGGCTGAAAACCTCTTCTGAAGGCCAGGAAAGGCCAAATAAGAAAATGATCCCGAATTAAGCTCAGAATGGCTGAAAACCCCTTTCAAAGGCCAGAAAAGGCCAAAAAAGAAAATGATCCCAAATTGATCTCAGAATGGCTGAAAACCTCTTCTAAAGGCCAGGAAAGGCCAAAAAAGGAAATGATCCCAAATTGAGCTCAGAATAGCTGAAAACCCCTTTTAAAGGCCAGGAAGGGCCAAAAAAGAAAATGATCCCAAATTAAGCTCAGAATGGCTGAAAACCCCTTTCAAAGGCCAGAAAAGGCCAAAAAAGAAAATGATCCCAAATTGAGCTCAGAATGGCTGAAAACCCCTTTTAAGGCCAGAAAAGGCCAAAAAAGAAAATGATCCCAAATTAAGCTCAGAATGGCTGACAACTTCATTCAAAGGCCAGAAAAGGCCAAATTAAAATGATCCCAAATTAAGCTCAGAATGGCTGAAAACCTCTTCTAAAGGCCAGAAAAGGCCAAAAAAGAAAATGATCCCAAATTAAGCTCAAAATGGCTGAAACCCCTTCTAAAGGCCAGAAAAGGCCAAAGAAGAAAATGATCACAAATTAAGCTCAGAATGGCTGAAAACCTCTTCTAATGGCCAGAAAAGGCCAAAAATGAAAATGATCCCAAATTAAGCTCAGAATGGCTGAGAACCCCTTTTAAAGGCCAGAAAAGGCCAAAGAAGAATATGATCCCAAATTAAGCTCAGAATGGCTGAAAACCCTTTTCAAAGGCCAGAAAAGGCCAAAAAAGAAAATAATACCAAATTAAGCTCAGAATGGCTGAAATCCCTTCTAAAGGCAGGAAAGGCCAAAGAAGAAAATTATCCCAAATTAAGCTCAGAATGGCCGAAAACCCTTTCTAAATGCCAAAAAAGGCCATAAAAGAAAATGATCCCAGATTAAACTCAGGATGGTCGAGAAGCCCTTCTAAAAGCCAGAAAAGGTCAAAAAAGAAAATTATCCCAAATTAAGCTCAGAATGGCCGAAAACCCCGTCTGAGGCCAAAAAAAAAATGATCCCAAATTGAGCTCAGAATGGTCGAAAACCCTTTCTAAAGAACAGAAAAGGCCAAATAAGAAAATGATCCCAAAATTAGCTCAGAATTGCCGAAAACCCCTTTTAAAGGCCAGAAAAGGCCAAAAAAGAAAATGATCCCAAATTAAGCTCAGAATGGCCGAAAACCCCTTCTCAAGGCCAGAAAAGGCCAAAAAGGAAATGATCCCAAACTAAGCTCAGAATGGCTGAAACCCCCTTCTAAAGGCTAGAAAAGGCCAAAAAGAAAATAATCCCAAATTAAGCTCAGAATGGCTGAAATCCTTCCTAAAGGCCAGAAAAGGCCAAAAAAGAAAATGATCCCAAATTGTGCTCAGAATGGATGAAAACCCCTTTTAAAGGCCAGGAAGGGCCAAAAAGGGAAATTATCCCAAATTAAGCTCAGAATGTCTGAAAACCCCTTCTAAAGGCCAGAAAAGGCCAAAAAAGAAAATAATCCCAAATTAAGCTCAAAATGGCTGAAATCCTTCCAAAAGGCCAGAAAAGGCCAAAAAAGAAAATGATTCCAAATTGAGCTCAGAATGGCTGAAAACCCCTTTTAAAGGCCAGGAAGGGCCAAAAAAGAAAATGATCCCAAATTAAGCTCAGAATGGCTGAAAACCCCTTTTAAAGGCCAGGAAGGGCCAAAAAATAAAATGATCCCAAATTAAGCTCAGAATGGCTGAAAACCCCTTTCAAAGGCCAGAAAAGGCCAAAAAAGAAAATGATCCCAAATTGAGCTCAGAATGGCTGAAAACCTCTGCTAAAGGCCAGAAAAGGCCAAAAAAGAAAATGATACCAAATTAAGCTCAAAATGGCTGAAACCCCTTCTAAAGGCCAGAAAAGGCCAAAGAAGATAATTATCCCAAATTAAGCTCAGAATGGCCGAAAACCTCTTCTAAAGGCCAGAAAAGGCCAATAAAGAAAATGATCCTTAATTAAGCTCAGAATGGCTGAAAACCTCTGCTAAAGGCCAGAAAAGGTCAAAAAAGAAAATGATCCCAAAATTAGCTCAGAATTGCCGAAAACCCCTTTTAAAGGCCAGAAAAGGCCAAAAAAGAAAATGATCCCAAATTCAGCTCAGAATGGCCGAAAACTCCGTCTAAGGCCAGAAAAAAAAAGATCATAAATTAAGTTCAGAATGGCCGAAAATCCCTTCTAAGGCCAGAAACGAAAATGATTCCAAATTGATCTCAGAATGGTCGAAAACCCTTTCTAAAGGCCAGAAAAGGCCATATAAGAAAATGATCCCAAACTGAGCTCAGAATGGCCGAAAACCCTTTCTAAATGCCAAAAAAGGCAATAAAAGAAAATTATCCCAGATTAAACTCAGAAAGGTCGAGGAGCCCTTCTAAAGGCCAGAAAAGGCCAAAAAAAGATAATTTTCCCAAATTAAGCTCAGAATGACCGAAAACCCCGTCTAAGGCCAGAAAAGAAATTGATCCCAAATTGAGTTTAAAATGTCCGAATACCTTTTCTAAAGGCCAGAAAAGGCCATATAAGAAAATGATCCCACAATTAGCTAAGAATGGCCGAAAACCCTTTCTAAAGGCCTGAAAAGGCCAAAAAAGAAAATGATCCCAGATTCAGCTCAGAATGGCCGAAAACCCCGTCTAAGACCAGAAAAGAAAATGATCATAAATTAAGCTCAGAATGGCGGAAAATCCCTTCTAAGGCCAGAAACGAAAATGATCCCAAATTGAGCTCAGAATGGCCGAAACCCCTTTCCCCAGAAAAGGCCAAAAATAAAATGATCTCAAATTCAGCTCAGAATGGCCGAAAACCCATTTTAAAGGCCAGAAAAGGCCAATAAAGAAAATGATGCCAAATTCAGCACAGAATGGATAAAAACCCTTTCTAAAAGGACATAGAGGAAAATGATGCCAAAATAAGCTCAGAATGGCCGAAAACCTTTTTTAAAGGCCAGAAAAGGACATGAAAGAAAATGATCCCAAACTAAGCTCAGAATGGCCGAAATTCCTTATAAAGGCCAGAAAAAGTAAAAAAAAAAATGATCCCAAATTAAGCTCCGAATAGCCGAAAATCTTTTTAAAAGGACAGAAAAGACTAAAAAAGGAGATGATCCCAAAATTTGCCCAGAATGGCCGAAACTTTTTTCTAAAGGCCAGAAAAGGACACAAAAGAAAATGATCCCAAATTAAGCTCAAAATGACCAAACCCTTACCCTTTCTAAAGGTCAGAAAAGGCCAAAAAAGAAAATGATTCCAAAATCAGCTCAGAATTGCCGAAAACCCCTTTTAAAGAGCCCGAAAAGGCCAAAAAAGAAAATGATCCCAAATTCAGCTTAGAATGGCCGAAAACCCCTTTTAAAGGCCAGAAAAGGCCAATAAAGAATATGATGCCCAAATTAGCTCAGTATGGCCGGAAACCCTTTCTAAAGGCCAGGAAAGGACATAAAGGAAAATGATGCAAAAATTAGCTCAGAATGGCCGAAAACCCTTTCTAAAGGCCAGAAAAAGACATAAAAGAAAATGATCCCAAACTAAGCTCAGAATGGCCGAAACCCCTTTCCCCAGAAAAGGCCAAAAATGAAATGATCCCAAATTCAGCTCAAAATGGCCGAAAACCCCTTTTAAAGGTTAGAAAAGGCCAATTAAGAAATTGATCCTAAATTCAGCTCAGAATGACCGAAAACCTCTTTTAAAGGCCAAAAAAGCAAATGATGCCCAAATTAGCTCAGAATGGCTGGAAACCCTTTCTAAAGGCCAGAAAAGGACATAAAGGAAAATGATGCCAAAATTAGCTCAGAATGGCCGAAAACCCTTTTTAAAGGCCAGAAAAGGCCATAAAAGAAAATGATCCCAAATTAAGCTCAGATCGGCCGAAAACCCTTTCTAAAGGTCAAATAGATAGAATAGATTTTCATCTCAGCTCACAAAAATAATATAGAATCTGGTTTCGCTGAGCTTAATTTATTAACCAACTGTTATAGGAGTGTTGGGCAATATAACTTCCAATCATAGGTTTTGTTTATTTTCAGAACTGTATTATTGAGTTACATGATTAAATCAGAAAGTATAAGAAATAACTAAGTTGGAATCTAAATTATCACCATTAGAAAATCGTTAAAAAGTTTTCCGAAGGCGGTTTGAACAGATACTGTCCGTATCGCAGAAACGATTCCTCTTACGATTCTGTCACCGTGTTAAAGGTGCCCTGAGAATTCTCACTGTCGAGTGCACAGCGAGCAGTAGCAGAATTTCCCACCGGAGGACGATTTGGATGGAGCACGGGCAGGTAAGTATCACTCACCGATTTACTTTCAGGCTTCCAAGGTAGCGTACGGATATTTCCAGGTAAGTATACTCGCGGTTACGTTTAACACTATTTTAATTTTCTAGTATAACTTGTATATAATTTTAATGTTAATTTCACTCCACTTTGTGCAGATTTCTTCTCTATGATGATGATGGTTGATGATTGTTGATGACGTCGCAGTTGACAGTAAAAAGAGAGAGTGTCTCCTGTCACACTTCGGCTTTTATAGGGGTGTCGACGGAAGACGATGTTACGCCATGCTACCAATCGAAAGTTCACGTTTGGCTCATTATCGTTGTTGATCATCGAGGGGTAGATCATACTATATTAGCTTCTATCATTGACGCACAGATGGCAAGTTGTTTCTCTTTCGTGGTAACGAACATTCTGGCCCCTTCAGGAACATTGTTTCTGGCATTTCAATTGATCGACCGAAGCTGAACTTTTTCTCGCTGATGCTTGTCATTCACACTGTCACTTCTCGATCGATGAAATTTAGCTGGATGAGTGTTTTGATTGCCGATGAAATTGCAGCGTCGAATTATGGGTGGTTTTTACTGAATATATTTAGATTTCAGGATGCGGTAATTAACACAATTTTGAGCAGGCTTCAAGGCGATTCGTTGTTGGTGGTACTGATTGGCGGAGTTCACTCCTCTGCAGCTGATGGTAACGGTAAGAGGCAAATTTTGGAAACCGGATAAACATAGCGATTATTTTGTGTTTGGACCGTCACAACTCGAACGATGCCGTCTGGAACAGGATGAACTTGAAGGATTCGTGCCATTGGCCATTGGATCGGTGCGATGTTGTTGTTGCGAAGGATCACCAGTTGGCCGGTCTGTAGTTGAATGGGTGGATTGCACCATTTGGTACGTGGCTGCAATGTAGAAAGATATTCCAAGTGCCATCTCTTCCACAAATTCTGGAACAGTTTTTGAACTAGGTGCCATTGGCGGAGTCGGTTTGATGGAATTTTGGAGAGGTCGGAAACTGGAACACTTTTGAGGCAGGATCCCGTCAAAAAGTGACCTGGAGTTAGCGGTTCGAAGTCGGTAGGATCGTCACTCAGTGGAACAATCGGTCGGGAATTCAGGCAGGATTCTATTTGGCACAGTAGCGTGGTCATATCGTCGTAGGCAAGGGTATGCGTTCCGAGGACACGGACAAAGTGTTTTTGAGCTGATTTGATCGCAGCCTCCCAAAGGCCACCGAAATGAGATGCTCTCGGTGG
This sequence comes from Wyeomyia smithii, assembly GCF_029784165.1. Lineage (NCBI taxonomy): Eukaryota > Metazoa > Arthropoda > Insecta > Diptera > Culicidae > Wyeomyia > Wyeomyia smithii. The sequence goes on from NC_073696.1 coordinate 249,557,979, forward strand.
GTTGAAGTGCCAGCGAATCCCATGTTGGTTGCATTCGGCTGCGATTGCATCGTGATGGGTTTTACTGCTGACTAGATCCCGTAATTCGTTGTTCGCTCCAACAAAATTGCGACCGTTGTCGCTGTGCAGATCGGAACAAAGTCCACGACGAGAGACGAACCGGCGGAGTGCTTGAATAAATTTCGGAGTGCTGAGATCAGCAACTAGTTCCAAATGTACGGCTTTCGTGGAAAAGCATACAAAAACACCAACGTAGGCCTTTCCTGGTGCAGCACGGCGGTGAGTGGGCTTAAGCAGAATTGGTCCCCAGTAGTCGATCCCTGTTACAGCGAAGGGTCGAGTCGCGATGGTTCTCGAAGAAGGAAGTCCAGCCATGAATTGTTCCAGCATTCTTGGTCGCGCTCGAAAGCAGATAATGCAGCTGTGGACCAAACGCCTGGCCAAGTTTCTGGCCCCTATGATCCAGTACCGTTGTCGGAGTAGGGTTAGAAGCAGTTTAGGTGCTGCGTGAAGGTGGAGTTTATGGTAACTCTGGATTAGAAGCGTCGAGAGTCTGTGTGAAGCGGGTAGGAGAATTTGATGCTTGCTATCATACGGTTGATTCGAGGTTTGTAGTCTGCCACCGATTCGAATTATCTGCTCTGGAGAGAGGAATGGATGGAACCATTTCAGGCGGGATTTAGATGACACGGGTTTCAATTGTTGAAGTTGTTTCCAATCTTCGTTAAACGCTTGTTGTTGCACCAATTTGATTAGCAGATTTTCCGCTCCAATTAACTCTTTCCTATTTTGTTGGTCCAGCGATATGATTCCACGAGCAGTTCTGGGTGGCGAGCTGAATTTTGGAAGTTTGGTTAGCAACAAAAGTGTTCCAAACAGACGGTGATGCCCGAAGCCAGCACAGTACGACGGTGCTGTCGACCCAACAGTAGCATTCTGCGTCGAGCTGTAGCGATGATTTTACCTTCTCGTAAAGTTGCGCTGCCAATAGGGCCCCACACAGTTCAAGTCGAGGAATTGACTTCCGCTTGAGAGGAGCTACCCTTGATTTTGCAGTGAGTAGGGCAACTTTGATTCTCCCAGATGCATTGGTTGATCTGATGTAGGTGCAGGCTCCATACGCAAGCTGCGAAGCGTCGGAGAAAATGTGGATTTGAATGGTTTCCGGATTCGCCAAGAGAATGCAGCGAGTTATGCGGAGTTCGTTGAGTCTGGGTAGCTGCGACTTGTAATCGATCCACCGGGTTTGATAGTCGATTGGCAATTCCTTGTCCCAACTCCAAGATGATCCGTCGTCGGTTTTTAGAGTCCACAAGTTTTGCATGAAGATTTTCGCGGATGTGACGACGGGTCCTACCAAGCCAAGCGGATCGTAGAGACGAGCAATCAACGAGAGTGTAATCCGTTTGGTGATAGGCTGGTTTTCTGTGTCGGGTGGGAAGTCGGTTTTGTAACGTAGACAATCTGTAGCTGGTTCCCAATGCAACCCAAGCGTTTTGATGACTTGGTCGCGGTCTAGGTCAAAGGAAGTGAGGAGAGCGCGGTTTTCCGGTGGAATCCCTTCAAGAACTGCCTCTTCGTTTGAAGCCCATTTGCGAAGCTGAAATCCGCCTTTTGCTAGGAGTGCGTCTAGTTGTTTGCGGAGTTCGATGACTTCTTTTATAGTTTCGCCACCGGAAAAGAGATCGTCGACGTAGACATCCTTCTTGAGTGCCCTCGCTGCCAGTGGAAATTGATGCCCTTCATCATCTGCGAGCTGATTTAGCACTCGAGTGGCAAGGAACGGGGCACTGGCCGTACCGTACGTCACCGTTCTTAGTTCGTACGTTTCCATGGGATGGTCTGGTGATGGTTTCCAGACAATGAGCTGAAATCGACAGTCACGACGGTCAACAAGAACTTGGCGGTACATCATCTTTGCATCGACAACTATCATGACTTGATGCATCCGAGATCGCATCGTGATCGATCGAATGTCCTCTTGCACGGTTGGTCCCACCATTAGGGCGTCGTTGAGCGAAGGTCCGTTGGGTGTTTTACTTGAAGCGTTGAAGACTACCCGTAATTTGGTGGTTGTGCTGTCCTGGCGAATCACAGCGTGATGAGGGAGGTAGTAGTGTTGAACTGCTGGGTTGTCATAGTCATGAATCCGCTCCATATGTCCGAGGTCGCGATATTCGTCGATGAAGGCTTTGTACTGCTGGTGAAGCTCGGGATTGCGAAGTAGGCGATTTTGAAGCAAGTGAAACTGGCGAACAGCTATGCGTCGGTTGTCGGTGAGCTGACGTTGCACATCCTCCTTGACTGGCAAGCGAACGATGTATCGTCCCTCAGCGTTGCGAGTAACGGTGCGCTGAAAATGCTCCTCACATGCTGCTTCCTCAACGGAGTACGCTGTCGATGAGCTATCTTCCTCGATTGTCCAGAATTTTTCCATAAGTTGGTGAATATCGGAGATGGTAGCGACGTTAGAGACAACAAGAGCGGTCCGTGGACTGATGGTGGACTTTCCAGACACGACCCAACCAAAGACAGAGTTGACCAACACCGGAAGATTGTCGCCGAGCGGAATTCGACCAGGAACCTTGAACAGATCAAAGAATATTTCGGCTCCGATGATAATATCCACGGGATTAGTGCTGTCGAACGACGGATCAGCTAACTGGATGCTGGGAGGCATGTTCCATGTCGAAGTGTCGACGGATGTGGCTGGCAAGTCGATTGTTAATTTGGGCAAAACAAGAAATTCGACGTTGGTGGAGTACTCGCCAACTCGAGACTGAATCTTAGAGAAGAGTTTATGCTTGGCCTGAGTGGATGCTTGACCGATGCCCGTTATCGGTAGGTAGATCTTTGTTCGCTGAACCTTGATGCGCTGCGAGAACCGTTCGGTAATGAAGCAGCATTCACTTCCCGAGTCCAGGAGTGCGCGAGCGATGTGTTCGACTCCGTTGTCGTCGATGAGAATAATCACGGCTGTGGCAAGAAGGACCGTCTTCTGACAGTGTCCAGCGGACGCGCAACTGATCGACTCGACAACCGTTGCAGATGCAGATGTGGTTGGAGGATCGCTAGAAGGACTGGAAGTGAGAGGTTTCGATGACTGTGGGCTCGAAGACTTGAACTTCGAGGAAGAGGAATCATTTGGACAGATCAGAGAATGATGACGTCCACGACACTTGCGGCAGTTGCTAGACGACGCACAATCCTTTGAGAGATGATTCTTTCGCAGACAATTCCGGCACAGTTGATGGCGACGGACTTCTTTCTCCTTTTCTTCTACCGAAAGCTTCGAAAAACTCCCACAAGTGTATAAAGGAGGAACAAATGACGCATTGCCGGACATTAGTTTGGTTGGCTCCGTGACTCGAAACGGAACGCTGAGCTGGTTTCTTCGGAATGATTGACGATGGCATTTCAATATGCTTTACCTGAATGGATTGCAATACACTCACGCGCCGTTGAATGAAAGCAGTCAGGTCGTTGAACGTGATCGCTGTCTTGGTCGAAGAATATTCCTCCCAATCTCGCCTTGTTGTCGGATCCAGTCGAGTACTGAGCATACGAATGAGCAAAATGTCCCAAAACTCCGTGCGTTCGCCCAGTTGATGCAGCACCTTGACATTTGCCTCGAATTTCTCTACCAGACTGTGTAGCTCCGTTGCCGATTCCTTTTTTAATGAAGTTGAATCAAAGAGAGTGTCTACATAGGACTGCTTTAGACGACTAGTATTCTGGTAATGATCCATGAGAAGATTCCAAGCCACTGGATAGTTGGTTGCGCTTATTGGGATTGACTGAATTAGATGAAGAGCTGCATTTGACAACGATGAACGTAGGTAATAAAACTTCTGGATACTCGAGAGACTAGCCGATGAGTGGACCAGCGACACAAATAAATCGTGAAAATTCATCCAGTTCTCTATATTGCCATCGAAAATGGGGAGCTTAAATCGGGCAAACGCACTTGCGATACCGACGGAAGGGATTGCGCCGTTAAATGAGTAGGAGAAGGAATAGGTGTAATAGGAGTTTTATTACGGGCCAGCAGGAAGCCCTTAACGGAGTAGTAGGCAGATTCAAGGGCTGTCCGATCTTTCAGATGAGCATCGATCGCAGTTTCATCAAGCGTCTCCAGTTCACTCTGGACCGTACTGTAGTCCGACCACAACTTGATCAGACTCTCCAACCTCACAGGTACCTCATCAGCATGCGTTTCCTCATCGTAGCTGCTGACGAATGATTTGATGTGATTGAGCGACGTCACCAGACTTTTGAGCCGCAGCTTCAGCGACTTAATACGGCGCTCGGTCGACATTGTAGCAATTCTGTGAACAATGGACCAGCGTAGACACACAAAATGAAAGTAAAGAATTTGGAAACTTAATCACCTGTTCTAGGCAATTGTTTTGCCTTGTATTCAAATATAAGCAGGAACAAATCCGTAGGCGATGCCAGTTGAATTGAATGGGGCAGTAAATTTGCCTTGAATCGATTGTTCCAGAAGCAGTAGAAAACGGCACAATGGCGTCCAAAGGCAGCAATGATGGCGTGCGGTAGAACAACTCCTTGTTCCTTTCCAGCGGATGATATGGCGGAAACGTGATGACGACTCACTAGGCGCTGGACTACCGGAATAGCGGAGATTCGACGCTATCCGGCTCGAAGGACCAAAATGTCGAGTGCACAGCGAGCAGTAGCAGAATTTCCCACCGGAGGACGATTTGGATGGCGCACGGGCAGGTAAGTATCACTCACCGATTTACTTTCAGGCTTCCAAGGTAGCGTACGGATATTTCCAGGTAAGTATACTCGCGGTTACGTTTAACACTATTTTAATTTTCTAGTATAACTTGTAAATAATTTTAATGTTAATTTCACTCCACTTTGTGCAGATTTCTTCTCTATGATGATGATGGTTGATGATTGTTGATGACGTCGCAGTTGACAGTAAAAAGAGAGAGAGTGTCTCCTGTCACACTTCGGCTTTTATAGGGGTGTCGACGGAAGACGATGTTACGCCATGCTACCAATCGAAAGTTCACGTTTGGCTCATTATCGTTGTTGATCATCGAGGGGTAGATCATACTATATTAGCTTCTATCATTGACGCACAGATGGCAAGTTGTTTCTCTTTCGTGGTAACGAACACTCACTTATGATTCTATATGTATTAGTTAGGGATGACATTAAAAATTAGGGTTTGCAATCCCGGGAACGATTTCCCGGGAAACAGCTTATTGATTCCCGGGATCCCGGAATTCCCGAGTTCCGTGAAAAACTTTGTAAGATTCACTATAGGTTCTTATGCAATATTGAAATAAAATTGAATACATCATACTAGTGCGACCTGAAATAAATAATCTAATAAAACTTGAAAACTAGATGTGCGACGCCGTTTATTTAAAAATTTCACAATGGCATAGCAAATATATATAAATGAAAAAAAAAAAAAAATAGCGAATAGGTTTGCTACCGCTCAAGTAAACAGTAAATATTTACTGTAGTGTAAAACACATTTTGCCCAAAAAATCCGTACCGAATATAGCAAATATTTTCCGCGTCCAATGCCTGCCTAACACTCAGTTTTCTCTTCAACAAACTGAAAAAAATTGGACACCAGTTTTCAATTAAATGTAGCAAAAGCTGTAATCGGTAATTTGAAAATATTCTAGAAATCGTACATCAGCGGAGATTCAGCAGACTTGAGCAAAGTTTTAGAGAAGGAAATAACATTTTTGAGTTTAACGGAAAATTGTCAGCGGATCTGAAGTGACTGTTTGACGACATGAAGACCCTTAATTCTCCTCTTCTGCAAATATATGCTACAAGATCGATCACGGATTTTTGATGTTAACTTGAATAGGTTTTGTATTTTATTTGTTTTTTGTTTTTCATGCGAATTTAGAATGAAATTTTAAACATTTTTTTGTTATCTTACACATAAACTTTATTTAAAATCACATTTTGCTAAAAAATTTGTCTGTTCCCGGTTCTCGGGAACTCCATAGGGAAATGCGATTTTTCATTCCCGTTTCCCGGGAAATCGATTCCCGGGAATATTGCAAACTCTATTAAAAATTATTTAAAAACCACTTCTAATTACGAATATTGTCAATTGGTGCCTACCTGCTGACCCGTAAAGTTGTTTTTGGTCTTCGTAGCAGTTTAAAATTGTTATCCTATGTATAGAACGTAAGTTAGAAAGAGTTGGAATTCTGAATTTTATTGTTCACAGCCAAAACCACAGTCGCGTTAGCGCACTCAGACACAGGGCTTTCAGCTTTTACATGTATTTTTTTATATTGTGTATATATGTTTAAAAAATTGTTTCATATTAACAGCCAGGAATTTGTTTGAACTTTTTTTTTATTTCACGCCTTTTAAACTTCAATATATCTTATGACTATTTGGCGGTCTAAAAAAATTGTTCATTGCGCACTGTTACAGTTTATTCTGCCAACCAAGTTTCGCCAACCATTCGTTCGACTGTCAATATGCAGAAGCAGGTGTGAAAGTTGACAAAAGTATTCCGCAGATAACCGCACCACACATTAAGTATTCCGCAGCACCTGCGAGACGGATGGGAATTTTACTTCCGTGTGCACTGCATCACATATCTACCCTGCCGGGTTCGTCCTATTGTGCCCTCAACAAGTGGTTCCAACGCATATCCCGGTGCTGCGATAATGCTTTGCTTGATGATTGAAATAAATTCGCTGGTTGATGCGAAAACTCCGCCCGGAATGGCGAATATTTTTCCTCCGTGTGCAGCAGAACCACGATGCAGTGGATGCACCACACTCATTATTCACGTAGCTCACGCGAGAGTCTGTGACATGGTCTGTTCTTTCTGGGATGTTCGCGATGCAAAAGAAAACCTACACATAATGCGGTTTATGCAAATCCAATGAATAAATAAGTGCAGTGTCGATGCCAGAGTGGGAGAAGATGGAAGAAAAGTTTCTGGGATTTTTTTCTCTGCTCCCACGCAGTTCCATCTCCGAGTTGCAACCTTCAGCCTGCGGGGTCGGCCTTTCGTCGGTCGGTGGTACAGAAGATTACACAATCATGAATATGAACCGGTGCAATCGTTCTGAAAGGCGGCCAGAGATAACGCTCGAATGTGGAGCTATTCATTCCAGGTTCTGTGGCAGTTTTGTTCTTCATATTTGTGTTCGTTTGTACACTAACTCTTCAATATTATAAGCGACGTATATCGGAAAACTGCTTTTTAAAAAAATTAAGTAGAGGCCTTCGAATTTTGTACTTTCTATATAAGAACATGGAAATTGTATGTCGTTTATCAATGCAGAAACGGTTGCTGGCTTAGCTATGAAAACTTTCAATTTACTATGTTAGTGGAGGCCTAGTTGACGAGGAAAGTTGTAAATTCAAAGAATCCGTTAATCATTGGTTACACCAGCATTTCCATTTCCTAGAATGTATGCCTCTGTATCAAATTTTGAAAGGCTGCAATTTTCGACCCAAAGCAGGGAACTTTTCATAATAAGCCCAATTTGAGATATTAATCAACCAGACCAGCTTTTGTCGCTGGAATCTGGATAATGGTTACTCTACCGAGTTGTCCCTGGTTCGTGACACAGTTTGGTGATTTATGCGAACGCAGAGCCAAGTGCGGTGTTTGTAAGCCGCTGTTGCGATTTGTCGGTGACGCTGTAAATTATTCACCAAACGGCTTTTCCGAACCGGGCTACGAACTCAACGCGCAACAGTGAATTTCGATTGGATGCATAGATTGATGTTTGTTTCCGGGGAAACCATCGAACTTGTTTTCATTTTAATTCCATGAACGTCCAACGGTAATCCAACCAATTTGGTAGGTAAACCCTGGCACTACGCTTTTTACTGCATTACCCGTGCGAAACGGGAGAGCTTTCGCTTCCGAACGATAATAATGTTTAGCACGGTGGTGCCTACTGGCGTGCACGCTGAGAGAAGTTTATTCGAGAGCTTAATTCTGATTTGGAAAATTTCTGCCTTTTTTTTGAAAATGAACCATAATTCAATTTTTCGAACTCGCGTTACCAATGATGTAAAAAGTAGCTTGAATTGGTTGCCAAAAATGCAATTCGAGTGTAGAATGCAATTTTCCTCCTCGTAAACGTTGGAGCAAATAAACCAAATTTATGAATCGCTTGGTGTAGTACGCAGTTACTTTCTTTCTGGATTTCGTTCGAATGTAAATTATGCGAGGGTCATGCCGATACGTACCGCTGATACAGAAAAATTTGCGACATCATAAAATGACACACTGGAGCTTCGGATTAATTAACAGCATCGAGAGGGGAAACGAAACAAAGCCAGTGGTTTGTTATCTCATATAACATATTTTCATTCAAGCATGGGCGAAGTTTTTCCTTTCCCCTTTATTGTTTAAATTTTTAATTTAAGATCTGGGTTCCTGTTTCTCACAAAAAACTATTGTTGAAGGTTAAATCCTGTAAAAAATGCTACAAACGTGGAAGCTGCTGCATCACATCGGAATATTTTCTACGGCTGACGTCGTTTATAAATGGCTTGTGGTAGTACGGCTTCTTACGCTGCAAAAGAGTTTATTTTATTTGTTGCTTTCCTGTTTGGTAAACAGAGCAACTAGTTTTCCTGTCTTCTGTAGTATCATTTGTGTGAGTGTTCTGCCATACTGGTAAGTGGTCGCTATTTTCATCGAGTGGCGTAAAAAAGTTTATGTCAGTTGTTTTCTTGTTTATTTTTCAATTGGATAGAGGCGTTCTATACAAAATAACGTTTGTTTTTAATCGACTTTCTCCGATAGAACAGGAAGTTTAAAACGTTATTTACTGTTATTAAAGCTTTTCTAGGGCTGTTCAGTAGCGTAAAAATTGAAATTAGCAATAAAAATGTTACGTATTTGAGTTCGAATTCATATTTTGAGTTTCTAGGTAAGAATTCATAGCTTAGGGGTTTGACTCTAGACTGAATTGATATAATCTTTGTCTTGTGATTGTAGTTTGCAAAAATGGTTTTCCAATCTTCCTATTTTATTGAATTAAAACTAAGCAAAGAAAATAAATATTATAAATAATGATTTTAATGTTGATTCGAGCTGACTTTGAATTCAGCTTGTCTTGAACCGTTGCAATGCAAGTATTGATTCTTTCAGCTATGTATGTTAGCTGAATACTTTGTATAAGCGTCATTTAGATCAAGTTGGAAATAAATTCAATTTTTGCCTTTCTCCTAGAAAGGTATAGCAATCACTGGAAAAACCGAAGGTATAAAAGTGGTCCCAATGGCCGAATGTCATATACCACTCGACTTCTTTCGACGAACTGAGCATTTTGTGTATGTATGTATGTATGTATGTATGTGTGTGTGTATGTGCAACTTTTTTTTCTCACTCACTTTTCTCAGAGATGGTTTGGACTTTTCTCAGAGATGGCTGGACCGATTTTCATGAAATTAATTGCAAATGAAAGGTCTAGTTGCGCCATAGGTTGTAATTACATTGTAATCGGATTTTTGGTTTAGAGGTTATGTTTCAAAATGTAAAAATCACGAGTCACAAGACACACAGTCGAAAGCTCTTGCTGTGCTTCTGACAACTGAAGGGCTTGGAATTGATACAAACGCTTTTCAATTGTAAGCGGAGATTATCACCATCACTCTCACATGACGATTATCAATTGAAAATGGCAATGAGCGCTGACGGAGACAGAAGGCTTCATACAGTATATATAGGAAAGAGGAAGGAAATATTGATCCGAACTTGCGTAACGTATTTATTGGATGCCTTTGCCGTTCTAACTACGGCTTGCGGTATTAGAAAACTACCTTCAAACGACACGATGCGGTGCTAATTTCAATTGAGACGCTGAATGAAAGGAAAGTGTTTCTCCCTCCATCACTCTCTCCGTCGATTGAAATAGTCATTAGTTTCATTTGAAATGATCCGAAAGAAGAAAGAGGGAAAGAAAGAAATAATTGATTCGTTGATAGTAGCCGAAATGAATCAAATGAAACTGAAACTGTTCGAATCGAAATGACAGCGCGAGTATATCAGTTTCATTGTTTTGTTTCGCAAATGTAGAGCCCTGATAGGGAGACAATTTTTGGCCTCTGAGCGTCTTTCTGGTTTAAGAAACATCCGTATTGGGCGTTATTCGGTCATTTCCGGCTGTTTTCTGTGATCGATTTCAGCTCCTGTGTACCATTCTGGTTCAGGAGATACTCATATTGGATCAAAATCGGTATTTTTTGGCTGTTTTCCAGAAATCTTACAATTCATAATGGTGTCTGAGGTCAATTTTAGCCCCTTGCATCATTCTGGTTCCGGAGATTATTCATATTGGGTGGTATTTGATCACTTTTCTTTTCCAGACATCTAAATTCGTCATCTTGGACTTGGAATGGTATGTAAAATCAATTTCTGACCTCTGGGCATCATTCTGGTTCCGGAAACATTCATATTGAATGGTATTTTGTCATTTTCGGTTATTTGCCAGACACCGGAAGTCGCCATCTTTGGATTCAAAATGGTATCTGTAATCGATTTTTAGCTTCTGTGCATCATTCTGGTTCCGATGATACTTATATTAGATGGAAATCAGCCTTTTTTAGCTGTTTTGCAGAAACCGGAAGTTGCCATCTAACCATTCAAAATGTTGTTTGAGGTCGATTTTTGGCTTGAGTGCATTATTAAGATTCTGAAAATACCCATATTGGGTGGCATTTGGTCACTTTACGCTGTTTGTCAGAAACCGGGAGTCGCCATCTTGAATTTTAAAATGGCATATGGAGACAATCTCTGGCCTCTGAGCGTCATTTTGGTTAAAGAAACACCCATATTTGGTGGCATTTGGTCATTTTCGGCTGATTTTCAGAAACCGGAAGTCGCCATCTTAGAAATCAAAATGTTGTCTGTAGTAGATTTTAGCTCCTGTGTATCATTCTGGTTCCGGATATAATCATATTAGGTGGAAATCGACCAGTTTCGGCTGTTTTCTAGAAACCGGAAGTTGTAATTTTACAATTTAAAATGTTGTCTGAGGTCGATTTGTGGCTTTAGTGCATCATAACGAATCTGGAAATACCCATATTTTATTTGGTCACTTTCCGCTGTTTTCCAAAAACCGGAAGCTGCCATCTTGGATTTAAAAATGGCATTTGGAGACATTATCTGGCCTCTCGGTGTCATTCTGGTTCCGGAAACACCCATATTAGAAACCGGAAGTTTTCATCTTGAATTTAAAAATGGCGCCTGGAGTCGAAATTTGGCTCCTATGCATCGAACCGACCATTTCAGGCTGTTTTCCGTTTAACCTGGTTGAAATAGCTGTTTAATTTGTATGGGAGAGTTTCCTCCCCTTACAGAGTGTGGAGGAGTGTCAAATCACCATAGAAATTTGTGTTAGATTTGCATAAGACCCCTCCCATCCAGAGGTAGGAGGGGTGTTGAACCACCATGAAAATATTTTTTGCTCCCAAAAACCAAAAACCTCCACATGCCAAGTTTGGTTCCATTTTCTTGATTAGTTCTTGAGTTGTAAAGAAATTCGAGTTACATTTGTATAAGCCCTTTCTTCCAGAAGAGGGAGGAGTGTCGAACCACCATGAAAATTTTTCTTGCTCACAAAACCTTAACATATCAAATTTGGTTCCATTTACTTGATTATTTCTCGAGATGTGCAGAAAATTGTGTTTCATTTGTATGGAACCCCTCCCATAGAAAAGAGAATGGGGTGTCGAACCAATATCGACATAATTGTTATCCCTTAAAACAATCACATGCCAAATTTGGTTACATTTACTTGGTTAGTTTTCAAGATGTGTAGAAAATTGTGTTTCATTTGTATGGGACCCCTCCCTTCCAGAAGAGGGAGGGGTCTCGAACTATCTTAGTCAGCTTTCTCGGCCCCTAAAATTTCTATATACAAAATTTCACGCCGATTTGTTCAGTAGTTTCCAAGCTTATATGGATCAGACAGATAGACAGACAGAAAGAGCTGCATTTTTATATGTTTAGATTATCGCTATTGAGAGTATGTGGCATTATTATCATTCCCGTGGTTTTATATAAATTCTTCTCTTTTGCCGTTTTAAGCTTAGGAACTGCTCTACCATTCCGAGTCTCCTCCACTCCTACCAATATCGTTAATTACAATTCCCTGGAGAGATCTTAACAAACCTTCCCCTGGCCAGTTTAGTTGTAAGACAGATTTATTTCGTCAAGAGAAAGAAGTCTTATCAATACCTCGTTCTTCTTGTCTTTATTGCGCTATTATCACAATTGAAGGGAAAAGAGGGACTTATTTTGGTTAAGAGGGAAAGGGTACAGTAGAATTCAGCGTGAAGAAAGGGTATATAGCGAGGAACTTGAGAATAAATAAGATAAATACCTTTGGCGACAAAAATGGCCTGATGCTACTGAGATTCTAACAAACGCCCAACAAACCCAATGCGTACTCTGTGATCGTGCTACTAAAATATTATAGCTACAAAAGTGTTTGTGTTAAAATTTATTTCAATGAAAATTCGAATATCTGTTTGTGACATATGAGATTCATGAAAATAGGATTCTAGTTAACCAGCAACCATTTATGGCTTCTGGGGGCCGCTACATCTTCCCCCGATTAAAGAGTCGTTAGTCATCTGGTAGTAGGTGGCTTAAACCGGTCAGCTGACGGCCTGTGGGTACAGTCACAACAATATATCTCGAGCTTTTCAATACAGAACCGGCGGTTATATTCTCACTAACACAGCTCAAAACATTTTAAGATCATTTTTGGGCTTTGCCTTTAAGAGCGTTTCATTTCCTTTTTCAATTCAGCCTCGATTTTAAACCATTTAGCAATGATTTTGAATAACCCTTATTGAATGTGTAGCTGCATTTTGGTATAGGCAATTTAAATATTTTTCGATGAAATAATTTCCTACTAATACGCTCAGTAGAATGGAATTGAATATTGAGAATTGTTTTATTTCCATTGAACTCCAAAAGATCGAATAGCCTCTTATACTGTCCACAGATACGATATCTATGGAAACCACGACGGGTCGAAGACGACCAAGTCTAACTGAAAAGTCCCAAAATCAACATTCAAGCAACAAAGTAAAGGAATTTCAGCCAAATATTATAATCACTTTGTGAAAAAGGATTCCCAAAAAAGATTGGTAGAGAACGATCCCAACGTAAATCTATGCTTAAAAACTGCCGAAATTCGCTTTTGTAGAACAGAAGAGATCCAAAAAGAGCAATCTTATTCAAATAAAATTGTCGTAGCTCTTACCAACAAATAGAACAAAAGTTGAATCTAGTTGCTAACCATCGAAAAACATTTAAATTGCCTATATCAGAAAGCAGCAACACATTCCATAAAAGTCATTTAAAACCATTCCTAGTTGGTTCAAAATCGAACCTGAATTAAAATTGAAATTAAAAATTAAAAAATTAGAAAAATCAAAATTGAGATGAAAAGCTCTAAAAGGCCAAGCACAAAAATTAGATTAAAATCTCTTAAGCTGTGTTAATGAGAATATGACCACCGGTTTCTGTATTAAAAAGCACGAGATATTTGGATGTGACTGTACCCACGGGCCGTCAATTGACCGGTTTGAGCCACCTCCTTTCAGATGACTAACGACTCTTTAAGCGGGGGGAGATGTAGCGGCCCATATATGTTTCTGATTAATTCTTTTGAATCTCATATGTCACAGACAGATATTCGAAATTTCATTAAAACAAATTTTAACCCAAAAACAGAAGCTCGATTACAATCAATTGGCATTTTAAGCTTGGTTTTACATTGGGGTGTTACATTTATTGTTTACTAAGGTATATTTGGTAAAATTTTCAAGAGTAAAAATAACACTGAATATCTGTCTGTGACATATGAGATTCAAAAGAATTAATCAGAAACATATAGGGGCCGATACATCTTCCCCCGCTTAAAGAGTCGTTAGTCATCTGAAAGAAGGTGGCACAAACCGGTCAATTGACGGCCCGTGGGTACAGTCACATCCAAATATCTCGTGCTTTTTCATACAGAAACCGGTGGTCATATTCTCATTAACACAGCTTCAAAGATTTTAATCTAATTTTTGTGCTTGGCCTTTTAGAGCTTTTCATGTCAATTTTGATTTTCTAATTTTTTAATTTTTAATATCAATTTTTATTCAGGTTCGATTTTGAACCAACTAGGAATGGTTTTAAATGACTTTTATGGAATGTGTTGCTGCTTTCTGATATAGGCAATTTAAATGTTTTTCGATGGTTAGCAACTAGATTCGACTTTTGTTCTATTTGTTGGTAAGAGCAACGACAATTTTATTTGAATAAGATTGCTCTTTTTGGATCTCTTCTGTTCTACAAAAGCGAATTTCGGCAGTTTTTAAGCATAGATTAAGCATAGCGCTTTGAGGCATTTTTTTCAATTTTTTCCTGGTCGTTAGATATGCTGTTTGATCATTTCAATTAACAATTTTTACATTTTTTGATATTTTTTAAAGCGTGATTCTGCCTACTCTAGCCCTCTAGCCTCTAGCCGTATTTGAAGCATTGGGCAGCCTGCAAAATGCTGCACAATGGTTTAATGGTGCGAAACTTCCGAAACCACATAAATATTGTGTGAAGTTAGTGATTTTTTTAATTCGGTCTGAAACCTGGATAACGAATGTGTCTTAGCTATGATGCATCTTTTGAGTAAATATTAACTTCAATCACGCTTCTCGTGTTTACCAGTAACAGTAATAGATTTAAAAAAACTGTCAAATCTGCTTCAAGCGAGTTTACTGTATTCACTGGATAATCATAGGTCTATGCTTCGCAAACAATGAATGTTTGAGAAACGCAATAATTTCTCAGGCTCGAACTTTAGCGTGTGATGTGCTATCGAAGAATTTGTCACTGAATTCGAGCAAGGATTGGTTCAATTTATTTTCTTATAGTCATTGGAAGAGGTTTTCGAGAGTTTTGTTCTTGCTTCAGGGACATTTTTTGCTGTTTCAGGTTGAGAGCGAAGATTTTTGGATAATTTTCAAATTTGGGTTCAGGAAACGTTTTCCTGTCATCTTTGGCCTGATTGTTCTCCGGCCTAATGTGTTTTTTTTACAATTTTAGGCATAAGATTGTGTGAGGTTTTCTTTATTTGAATAAGAGAAGCGCTCTTCAAACAGTGACAAAAGATTTTTTTTAAATTTTTTAGCAATTTTCAAACTGAATCGAATTATTTTCATTCCATTCATGATTTATTTTCAACTAGTTGAACTTTCCCGGCGATGCTCGAGATCGAAGGTTCAAAATTAGGAATCATTTTTTATGTTTCATTGATGCATTAGCACAACTCCCTTCAAACATTTTTCACATCTTGTATGTCCATTATCACTATAAATACTTGAATATTCTAAAAACACACAGAACGGAAATACCCATACAGGATTGTATTTTGTGGATTTGAGCTGTTTTTACATTACACAACCCCCCCCCCCCCCCAAGCTGTCCACGTGGTATGTTGATGGCCCCTAATTGGTTTCGAAGGTTCAAGTTAGAATTCCTGAAGGTTGAAAGTGGAGGGCATTTTTTCCAGTATGAACTCATCCCTGCGATCAGAAACGTTGATCTTCTATGGTTTCGCCCGGGTGTTTGCTGTATTCCGACCTCTATTACTAGCTACATCACTATCAAGAGTAAGTCACAATATATAATTATAAAAGAGCAGGGCATGGTACAGATAGTTCTGTTTAGCATCAAGTGAAGTTCAGGTCTAGTTCCTGAACACCAAACTTTTTAAATTATAGCGTTTGAAATTGAGAGCATGATAAACTTACAGCTTGGAATTCATAGTTTGGAGACTGAAATTGGATGTTTGTTATCAATCAATATGTCAGATATTAAAGATGAAAGTTCAGATTGTGTTTGAAATTCAAGGTAAGGAAGAATTCTTCCAAATTTTCTAAAGTCTTGAGTTTAGTTTAAAGACCTTGAATTGGTGATTGAAGATTGTTTCTAAGATTTGGAATTAAGAATCAAAATTAGGTAGTACAAAGATTGATAATTGATGTTTACAGTTCGGAGATTAGTGTCGAGTGTTATGAGTATTATAATTGTGTTACTATCAAAGGCGCAACTAAGTTCTCGCTATTCGCCAATAGAGGGCACCAACAGTAAGTGCTGATCGAATGTGACACATATGGAAAATAAACCGCTTTGACACGTTAGTGATTTTATCATGGCGTTATATACTTTTAACTGTGTGAAAATGCCTGATTTTGTGCGTCATTTGTGGGAAGTTTCCCATTTTTCATTTTATTTAAAGAAAACGGCGGCTGAAGGGCATCGAGAGCTAAAAAAAAGTTAAGTTATATTACTCTGAGGGAAAGAACGTGCTGTGATTGTTGCCGTCACTTTAGAGACGGTAATTTGGATGTCGAAGACTCTCCGCGTAATGGAAGGACTGAAACCGTGGATCTATGTCTCATCTATGTTAAACGCAGGAACAGCTTGCTTCGGTATAAGGAGTGACCCGCCAAGCCATTTCCAAGCGATCGCATGCTTTTCCAAAATAACGTTGTATTCATATCAAAGGAAAACAGCGAGAATAAGGTTGTGCTAATTTGTTAAGTGTTTAAATGTTTACAGTATAAAATTTAACTTATAATGAGTTCAGAAATTGAAGTTTTTATGTCAAAGCTTTGTGTTGGTTAGAGCCTTTCATTAGGTGGTTAAAGTACAGAGTTGGTATATTCAAATTTAGAATCTAGAGTTACAATTCGGAGAACCTAGAATTCAATTTTTTAAGTAAAGTTCGAAATAGTCTCAAAAGTTTAAAGTTTCTAAATAAAATTATCATAATAATGAAATAAATGTCCGATATAAGAGTCTGAACTGTTGAATTTGTATCCAAACTTAAAAATCTGTTTCTGCTCCAAGATTCAAATCTTTATTGGCATCAGTTAGCGAACAGCTCAGAGATGGCTGCATGGGTTCAAACAAGTGAAAGCCAAACTCAATGCTGTCACTTGGCCAGTCCGAGGAATGACACTACTTTCAGTATCATTGCGCCGACGCAGCACCAGATGGTTGCACCCATTCACGTCTCACGCCTCACCACTCACGCAATCGTTAATGATAAGATGCGAAAACAGGATCCGGTCGGGTAGTTTATGCGTTGTACCTCTGGCGAATGGCACACAGACAGATACTAGCCTAGGACAATATAAAGTCGAATAAAAATAGCGAAATAAATCTGTTGAAATGCTTATCTGTACTAGAAATTCGCTGGATTGGTATTAGATAAACTTTTGCTTCTTATTGTTCTTTTGTAATTCGAAGCAGAAAAGCTTAATAATAATTATTTACTTCTTCAGAGCTGAAATAAAGTTGTCAAAACAGACAGAAGAGAGTTTTCAGCAGTTTTATGTATGATTAAGCTTGATTGGGGTAGCGGTTGTGCCATTTCATAAATTTGGCTGTCTGCTGATTGCTTCATCTCATTAGGCTAGCTTCAAATATAAACATATGATGGGAATATATTGAAAGATGTTCGACAAATATTTGAATTCTAGACAAATTTAGATATAAACCACAAACATTATCAAAGAAGCAGCTACTTGTGGGACGATATATAATCTCGTTACTTAGCAGGCGCTCTTACCAACGCCAACGCAGTCCTTAGTAGGTATGCCAGAGTTAACTTCATTAATGCTTTGTGGCAAACTAATTCTAGCTTTACACGATACAACAACAAGGATGATAGGGCAGAACTGGGCTAGTAGCAACAACTAGGACGAGACGAGAGCTGATTGTTGAATTTGCTACTTGTTCGCATAGGTCGTGTTCTTGTCACAGTTCGCAGACTGCGCTAGTTTTAGTTCGAGAGCAGCGTCGCGCTCGAGCTACGCTTGCAATAATTTTCCCAAAATGCGGTTTGTACCTGAATTTCCAGCAAGAAGTCAGTATATTAAATCCAATAGTTGTAGTTTCGTAGCGAAACTGAACTGGCGATGGGTGTTGCAGGTGAGGGCAGGAGCGTGTGCTGCATCGAGGTTGGCAGTTATTTAAGGGAATTATATTTCTAGCCGTAGAAAGCGTTCTCTCGTGAGCTTTGTTCCCCGTTGATAATGGCTCTGAGTAAAGTGCACTTATGAGGAATGCGGCTGCGGTTCACATCGGTGTACGTTGCCGTTGCTATACCGTATTAATTGACTGGCACTGCAGCAGGAAAAGTGATAAAACGTTTCGGTTTACTTTGCGGGTTTGGTAAACACAGGTTGGTTTACCTGGTTAAATAATTAAATCAATTTAATGGCGTGGGATTGTTTATCTCAACTTTTGTTTTTCTTGTTAATAATTCATTCAAAAAAATTGTTTGTTACGTATACATAACGAGTTTCGGATAAAAGCATTATAACGTATCGAATGTTTTGGAATGAATTTAATAAGTAAGAATAGCAATATGAACAGGTTGGACTCGATTATCTGGATAAGAGAATTTTCCGGATAATCGAATCACAAAACCCAATCCGACCTGTATATGTATGTCGAATTTATGTTTTGAAATTATCAAATATTTGTCAAAACTTTAATAACTTTAACTTTTATATTGGAAATATGATATGTTGTACTTATGGTAAAAATCTTGCGTACATTAGTAAAAAGTTGAAATTGAATTAATAAAAAAAAAAAAAAATTTCACTCAATTTTGTTATTCCGTTATTTGGTTTGATGTCTTTGGCAAAGTTGTAAAAGGCAATTATGTCCTTCAAAAACAAAAAATGTAGATGAAAAAATACGAACACTAACGTACGTTTAGCATAACCTAAAATGAGCAATTTATGAAACTCCATCTCGTGATTCCGATCACTTTAAAGGTTGTGGTTTTCAGCAAAGTTATTCTGGGTCAAGGGTTTTTACTTTGTGCAAATTGATTCGAAATTCGGCCGCAACGCGGTGCTACTGTGTAAATATTTAGAATATAATTTATCTCGTGAACCCAACTACTAAGACTTCGACAACTTTCAAGTTTCTAGGTTTTTAGTTGATATATAGTTTGGTATGAAATTAAGTAGCTACGTAGCGCTAGTATGCATGTAGTTTTGAGTGTTTTGAACTGAATATATCTCGTGAATCCAATCACTTTGTGGTCTTCAAAGGTAGGTGAATTCAATCGCTTAGAAGTTGCGGTCTTCAGAACAGTTATTCAGGAGCTCAAGGGGTTTTGTTTTATGGACAGAATGGTTGAAAATAAGGTCACTAGTTTTAAGTGTTATCAACTTAACGTAGCTCGAAAGTTCAACAACATAGAAAGTTGCGGTATTCAGAAACTTAGTGATTGAAATTTTTCAGAAGAAATTATACGCTTTCACCTATTTTGTTGTCAATTCTTTGTGATGGTTGATAACACAGTGCAACAAAAATTGACTTTTTTTTCTGCCTTGGCTTCTATATATAATTTTTTTGTGTATTTTTATGCAAAACTGAATTTCCCAGAGTTTGAACATATTTCAACTTAAGGGGCAACCATTTTGAATTTTTGAGAAACCGGTAATTTTTTTATGTTTTTTGACACCATTTTGTTTTAAGACCGAATATCAAAATTCTAAGAGTTTGTCCACATATAAGCATCTTTTTACCCATCTTTTGAAAAAAAAAAAAAAAACAGATCTTTAATCGGACAAAAACTGAGCTCAAAACGGTGATTCTACGAAACCGGTTTTGGCATAGTTTAAGTATAATTCACAAAGCAAAATAATATCGATTATTTCTGAGCAATAATGGTAATTCGCTAATATCTTAAAGTGGTAGTCAAATTATATCTTATTTTGAGTAAAAAAGTCTCAGAAATCGAATGGTAGGTGTCTAATCTACGTAAAATGTATTGTAGGGCAATCGGGGCAAAATCGACATTTTGCTGACATTTTACGTAGATCAGACACCTACCATTTGATTTCTGAGACTTTTTTACTCAAAAGAAGATATAATTTGACTACCACTTTAAGATATTAGCGAATTACCATTAATGCTTAGAAATAATCGATATTATTTTGCTTTATGAAATATACTAAAACTATGCCAAAACCGGTTTCGTAGAATCACCGTTTTGAGCTTAGTTTTTGTCCGATTTAAGACCTGTTTTTTTCAAAACATGGGTAAAAAGATGCTAATATGTGGACAAACTCTAAGAATTTTGATATTTGGGCTTAAAACGAAATGGCGTCAAAAAACATCAAAAATTTCCAGTTTCTCAAAAATTTAAAATGGCGCCATTGTTGCCTCTTAACTTGAAATATGTTCAAACTCGGGGAAATTTATTTTCGCATCAAACTTCATCAAAAAATCATACATAGAAGCCGAGGCAAAAAAAATGTTGCACTGTGTAATCAATGTTTTATTTTAATTTTCTTTTATGATATAAGTGTTGATTTTAATTGTGTGATCAATAATTGAATATTCGATTCCTCAAAGTAGGGGGATTAGGGGCATGATGAGCACACGAAGCGAAACTGGCACCCTTCTTTTATGCGCAACTACGCATTTTTAATACAATATGGTATGTGGAACTTTTCCGTAGTTACTACAGTATCTCTTTATGTAGAACAAAGTGGTTTGTCTGTTTAAAATATGGAAATATGTTGAAAAAATCAGCTTGGTTCCCGGATGTTGGAAACATTATTATTATTGTGCACTACAAAATAAGCTTCTACGGTCGTTTAAATGGCTCAATCAAGTATGTAGACACATCAATATGACGTATGGGCCGTACCCCAAATTTCACCATCATTGAAGTTTTGATTTTAAGCTATAATTAGTATTAAAATCTCATGTTAACTTTAACTAATTCGATAGGGGCGAAATGGTCACCTTTAGGTGGGGTGAAATGAGCACACCTTGTCACTTAAACTTACCTGAAATTCATCTCAGTAGACTAGTGATTTTGTCTGTTTCCAAAGTCAGTGTTTGTTTACAGTGGATGGTGCGAACATATATTAGAAAATCTTTGAGACCGAATTGGCCAGAAAAAGGGACGGCAGGCAGAATTGGCCACATAAGGCGCGACGGGACATTCACGAAATAAGCCGCCAAGTATCATGGCATCCCGCGATAAACGTTGGCCCATTAGTTGTACTTCTACACAGTTTCAAGATATGTTCTATAAGAGTGCTCATGATACCCCGTGGGTGCTCATTGTGCCCCACACATCGACTGATTGCTATTTTTTGATGCATGAATCTAATAAGTGTTTTTCACCATTATACGATAAACTTTCCAATTCGTGAATAGTGTACCTTTAATTATAGATAGTTAATTCAAGTTTTGCGCTGAAGACAGCTTAAAATTTTTGTCGGTTTCCATGCTTAAATCAGCAACCAAGTTAGGGTGCTCATTATGCCCCTATTCCCCCTACTCTTCATTTTCTTCAATTATTACTCTGCAGACCCGATATACGTTGATATACGTTTAGTTTTGGAAGTTGCAAGGTGGTCATAGGTTCTTAGTAGAATCAGACCATTCGACATCAAAAGGACATAAGTATGGGTTTATTCTCAGGCTCTTCCACAAGAAAACTTTACTCCAGACTAGAAAACACCTATCTATACCTTCGGAAATTTCATCAATCCATCCCATGTTATCCGCTCCAATGTCATGTTTTAGGTGATGATAAGGTCGATAAAGAAGATAAGGGAATAATAAGTCTGGGTGAATACAAGCACTATAACACGCAGCCGGTGATTTCTCAATAAGTGCCACAAAACACGCGAACAGCAAAAATTGTTCGGAAAATACTACAAAAGATCTATATTACTGGTCGTAGTGGGGTCTATACTAGAAAAAAACTTTAGTGTAGATTGGGTCACAACTTCGATGCTCAGTGGTCCAATAAGGCAAAAAATGGAACTTAATTCCATAGTGCCTTTCACATTCATTCTAGCTTAATAGTGTCTTTAAAATAATTGTTTGAATAAATGACCCGCATAATCGAGAATTGTCAAAAATTATGAAAAGTTTACCATGAAAAAAACAATAAAACTAACTTTTTTATGTTCAGAGACAGAGTAATGATTTATTCAGAAAAGTTATAGAAGATTCAAAAATATGAAACTTTGTTGAACAAATGAAAATCCTATCTTCATGAGGTAAAAATTTATAAAGTATATTATACGGAAGATACTTAAAATTTAGTTTTTTGTACTTAACTTTTGTTAGTTGCATTTTACACGAAAGTGTTGTTCGGAGGAATTATCGGGGCACACAAAACACACATTTTTGCCAAAGACCATACATCTTCAGGACTTTTCCTTATAAAGTTTTATCATATTTTAGCTTATTTTTTCGATAACTTAAAGT
This sequence comes from Wyeomyia smithii, assembly GCF_029784165.1. NCBI lineage: Eukaryota > Metazoa > Arthropoda > Insecta > Diptera > Culicidae > Wyeomyia > Wyeomyia smithii. The sequence goes on from NC_073696.1 coordinate 249,580,303, forward strand.
ACGTATAAGTTGAAAAGGGGCAAGTTTGTGTGCCCTTATAATTCCTCCGAACAACACTTTATTGTAAAATGCAACTAACAAAAGTTAAGTACAAAAAACTAAGTTTTATGTATGTTATGTATAATAAACTTTGCAACTTTGTACCTAATAAAGATAGGATTTTCATTTGTTCAACAAAGTTTCATATTTTTCTGAATAAACTATTCCTCTATCTCTCAACACAAAAAAGTTAGTTTTTTTATTTTTAGTATAGTAAACTTTCCATAGTTTTTGACAATTTGCGATTATGTGGGTCATTTATAAAAACAATTGAAATAAATCACTACTTCTCTTCCCAAACACAGCCGACATTAATGGATACATCTGACTTTTTGAAAGCTTTTTGTTGCTGTTATTGTTGTTTGACTCGAGGTTGCTTGCTGTTCCTGATGCATTTTTACTTTTCTTGCCATTCCCTATTCTTATGCGCCCCACTCTCTTTCCAAATAACTGACGAAACTTTGATTTAAAAGGTACCATTCGAATATTTCACACCATCATTTTCATTCAAAAACTGTACCGGTATCATACGCACGCCATCGAATTGAATTTCATAAAGCGGACGGTTTTCTTGAAGCAGCAGAAAGCTGGTGCTATTGGCTTATAAAAGCGCACACCATCGAATTTCATTTCTCATTCGTTTGTATGTATGGATTGTTATAGCGGGTGTTAATCGAAAATTTAAGTATTTTCTAAGCGAATACGGTTGAATAATTAATTCTACTTTACAGTAGTGATTTAAACTTCTTCAGCCAGTATTTATTCATCGAGCAAAAATAATTGCTTACAATTTCGTCTACTACTTGTTTTAATGGAATCTGAACCGGCTTGCTGTCCTGGATTTAGTGCTGACATATATTAAACGCCGGGACTTCTTCCTGAATCGAGTGTCTTTGAGTATCAACCAGGATACAGAAAATTACAATTATCTGTTTTTTCATTGATGCGTAGCTAATTTACCTATCAATTGCTGCAAAAGCATAAAAAATTCGTTGAAAAGTAACTGAGTGATAATCATTCATTTAATTGGACTTAAATCCGTTCCCTTTTCTGATTTTAAATGATTTTTTCAGCCCTATAGACCTTTTTAGAAGACATAATTTTACGTCAAAATACGAAACAGAGTAGCGTAGCGTAAGCACGGTATATTTCGTAGATTGCAGACTGGTGACTAACGCTTCCACTCGGATTGTATGAGGTACAATGTTTAAACAAATCTGGAGAAACTTTTAAACCAATCTGAGATAAGGTAAGCTCGATAGTCATCATTGCTGGCCACGCCCATCTTTACCGTAGCTTGGGGATATTAGGAAGGATATTGATGATTTAATACTTATTTAGTGAGAGGCCATCGACTCAGTGACACTCCCGTAAGTAATACGGAGTTGGATTAAGGGGTTAGGCAAGAAGTTGTTGACGTAAAAACTATCTATTAAAATTGAAAAAAAATGGCACACTTCCATGCATTCAAAACTTTGAGAATTTATAAAAATGCAAACACGCAACTGAGTATATCAAAATACGAAATAGCGTTGGACATAAAATAATATTTGTTTGAATAAATTTTTTTTCTCAAAAATGCCGTTTATAAAATGATTTGAACAGTTTAAGGCAATCAAATTCTCTATCTAAAAAACTTAAATTTAAAGAGATGATAACTAAAACTTTAGATAGAGAGAAATGGGCACTCTTGTACGAATATGTCACAGTCTTTGTTTCCTCAAATTTTCTAAAACATGTGAGGTGTATGTCAAAAATGAGAACGTAAAATTTAAAGAGTATATGGCTCGAACTGTGTTAATATAAAGTCATCAAGCAGAAATCCCAAATTAGTGCCAATTGGACCATCTCTTGCTCCATGAGACCTCCTCTTTTTTGATAAATATTACATTTTTTCACAATCCTAATGGCTACAAATTAAGTAGTTTTTTTACATGGGGGTTACTGAAGTGCAAAAAAACATGTAATGAACCGCGTTATTTGGAAAAAAAAACCTAAATTAATCCACCTAGCGGTCAGACTCAGCTTTTCTCATTCAAACTTGTTATTTGTAAAAATAGATTTACATGAATGCCGAAATCCAATAAAGGTATATTCACTCTTTGGGTTCTAAAATATTGATGTTGTAATTGAAGTATAAAATATGAAATTTGACGTAATGTTAGTGCTTAAGAAATGGCGAAATAATAAAAATGACTCTTAATTTCGACCAAATTAATCATGAGCGAAACCGGGGACGTTCAAATAGTACGATACCACATTTAAATATTGTTGTGGTCATATATATTGATCAAAGCAGGTATAGTTTTAAATAGTCTTTGGATTTCTTTTCTTTACAAAACTTTTGAACCACATATCAAATTGATATGAAGTTTGTTATTTGTAAATTTGAGAGATGACTTGTTTGTATGACACTAGATATGTTCAAATGAGTCGTGTAATACTTGAGATAATATAATTTCGTTGTTTTTTTAAACCATCTAATACATAACGGTTTCTTAAGTTCGATTATAATCAAATGAAATGAGAACGTATAGGGCAGCCAAACTTTGAAATCACGTGTTCAATCATAATTCATCAGTTTATCCCTCACTAGCCCGTTCATCTGATATCAATATTGTTCAGATCGGTTGTGTAGTTTCTAAGATAATGAAGTTTCGTGATTTTCACATTTCGATACGTTACAGACAAATTCAACAACTTACGACTGATAAGTGCTTTAGTAAAATTGAGTATATTGGCTTTCCAGTCATCTGCTTATCAAAACGAAAATTTATTTTTAATTTCAGACGTTTCGATTTAATATAACATCTTTTTCAAGGATTAGAAAGGAAAGGACAAAAAAACGATATCCTTTCTAATCTTTGAAAAAGTTTTTATATTAAATCGAAACGTCGGAAATAGAAAATAAATTTTCGTTTTGATAAGCAGATGACTGGAAAGCCGTTACAGACGAAGTTACAGTCCGATTACAGCAAAATTCAATAGGGTGTTATGAGGCAGCTAGACCTTTCATTTGACACTAATTTTGTAGAAATTGGTTCAACCATCTCTGAGAAAAGTGAATGAGTTTATGCAGTCTTCGGAATATGTTTCTTTTCATAGCTGGATTTCACATTTTTAAACATAACAGGCAAAGTAATAATCCGTTCGCAAAAAAAATCAATGGGGTCTTATGGGGCAACAAGACCTTCCATATGACACTGATTTTATGAAATTCGGTCCAGCCATCTCTGAGAAACATGAGTGAGTTTCAATAGTCTCCAGAACACGTTTCTTTCTATTACTTCTGAACCACAAGTTCAATCTTCATAAAATTCAAAAGCGAAGGGTTTTTTAGGTAGCCCGTTCATTTGAAATTAATTTTGTTCAAATCGGTTGCGTAGTTTCTGAGATATTGATGTTTCGTGATTTTTACATTTTGATACATTACCTCTAAACTAAAAATCCGATTACAAAAAAATTCAATAGGGTCTTATGGGGCAACTAGACCTTTCATTTGCAATTAATTTCATTGAAATCGGTCCAGCCATCTCTGAGAATATCGAGTGAGATTGGGAGAGCGTTACACACACAGATACACACACACACACATACACACATACACACACACATACAGAAAATGCTCAGGTCGTCGAACTGAGTCGAGTGGTATACGACATTCGGCCCTTTCGAGCACTTTTATACCTTTAGTTTTTGCAGTGATTGCTATACCTTCCTTGGAGAAAGGCAAAACGTGAAAAATGCGTGTAAACTAAAAACGTGAAAAAACATCTAAAAAATACCTCAGGCGTCGTAAAAACTAACGTAACGCATGAAGGGGGGAGGGGGGTGAGTTGAGTTTGCGTTACTTATTGTTACATAGGGAAGAGGAGGAGTAGTTGTAATAGTTTCGTAACGGTGGTGTTGGCTCAAAATTTTGAGGGGAGCAGGTTGTTCGGCGTTACGTAATATCGAGGGGGGGGGGGGTCGTGAATTCACATCGAACGTTACTTGTTGTTTCATAGGGTGAGGGGGTCTGAAATCTAGATTTTTAGCGTTTCGTAATTTGTGAACGACGCTCAACTGAACATAATATCTAAAAATAAACTGATATATTATTTTCAGAGAAAATAAGTCAAGGAATCGAAAAATAACATCAAGTTTAGGTGACAGTGTTGCCAGATATGTTTTTATTCCATTTGAAAAATTAAATTGCATTTTTCGTCAAATGACACCATTTAATTTTTGATTTCGAATTTGATCAAGTCGTAGTGCAGCTGAGTGAATTCTGAGAAAAGTCAGGTGCTCAGCCCTAAATTGAAAGATAATGTTAGTTATAGCATTGTTGTAGAACATTTCGACTTTTTAAAAAATTGTTTTCAAGTCGCCCGATCGTGATTCATGAAAAAATGACTTTTTCAAGCTGCAAAACCATTCTTTTGCACTGTTTCCAAATCTGTTCGATTCCTATTTTTGCATAATTTTTTTTTTATTTTTGTAGGTTTTTTTTGATGATTAACATTAAACATGAAACAACAATTGACAACACTACCTCTGAAAAAACAATATAGTTTCTGGAATAAAACTCTAGTCCTTTTGAATCTTGAATGTTTTTGAAAATATAACCAGAACAAAACAAAGAAATTTTACTGAAATAGAATCATTTGGAGTTGTTTACTGGCAAGGCAGTATCTTGAGTAAAAATAATTAAGAGGTGAGTGCCTACATTGGGAAATAATACATTTTAGGTTTGAGGATCTATTCATAGAGAAAATTTCATCAATGATAAACCATTCTAAGCTATCTAAGATAGAGCATGAGCATGAGCATGAGCATGATTGACCGCCCGCGGTTGCTACTCCGTTATTGCCAGATCAGCTGTAATTACACAGAGAACCAACAGATGATGCTTGGGACCAACATGCATCCTCAATGTGTAAAAACTGGTGACCTTAATCTTTATATTAGGCAATACCAGCGCCGGCCGCATCCGAATGCAGGTCAAAAAAGGAAGTTGTAAGGGAAAATGTTGACGTGATACTCGCTTATTGGAAGCCGAGGACACCTCTGCACTTCCACGAGAAATCACTGGGATGTTGGAGAAAGGGCAAAGTACACAGCAGGGTTCGTTTTGGTAAACGATGCGCTGGTTTCGAGTGTCGGGTTTTTCAGAACAAGTATCGCGCGAACAGGTTCATTATATCCGCCACGATATTCATAATGCGATTCGAACTTTTTCAGTTTGACAATGTAACACCGCAACAATAAATCGTATGCAAGGATACTGGACCTTTGATGGTGTAGATAATCTGTAGATAATTCGACCTCATGAAGGTATCGACGCGGAGTCTTTCGGGGTTCGGTCAACCGGACATTTTCTACCTAACAGATCGACCAACGAGGGTGCTAGTACACACTTTGTTTGCTCTAAAAAAAACGATACGATCCCGCGAAAAACACATCTGAAAACAGAATATAACAATGTTGCGCGCTTATTACGAAAACTAACCATGAGTATATTTCTTGCCAAACTTCGCGATCCTCTGCGTACGACGCACGCGATGTAGCCTATGCTACTCGTAGCAATCAGCTTTTTGTCAATCCCGAGTACTTTCGAAGAAACGAACGCAAGTCGGCCGACGCGATTCTTTGCGATATTAATTCGATCGCGATATTTATCGACCGGACGAAATCTTCGGTTAAACAATCACAGCGAGACATGAACAAGTATCTGGGTATAGCCCTCGAAATTACTATATTCCGAAAACGTTCATATAAGTAAAATTCTCCCGAGCCGGAAACGCGGTTTACATCGAAGCACTATGCACGACCGCTCTATCCCCTCCACGCAGACACTCGGGGACACGACATTTCATGCCGATTCTCTCTTAGTTGTCGATGCGAATGTTGCCTATTAAATAGAAAAATTGGCAAAGTTCCATGCATACAAAGCCTTAATAATTGAAAAATGCAAATTTCCATATTGAGCAATATAAAGTCTTAAGTTTGTTAACAAAATGCCGACCTAGTCATTATTGGAACATAGTATGCAAAACATAAACAGCCCAAAAGCTAGAAAAATCGAAAAAGTGAAGCATAAGATTTCATGTATTATCACTGCACTATACTCCCAGCTTCCACAAACCACACCATTGCTCTCGAGATGAGAACATGTTTTGCTGATAAATCCTACTTGAAGCCTGACCGTGCAAAACCGTGGTAGATGACGGATTCGAAGTATACTAAGCGTCATGTTGGCTCATTACTTATACCTTATTACCTTATAATGAATACCTTATTACCTTATAATGAAAAAAAAAATGGCAAAGCTTGGTGCATCTATAACATTAAGCTCAATCATCAGGTGTAGATGTATATACTAATCAAAAGTTTTAAAATTATTGACAAGACCAAGCCAATCATGATTCAGGCTGAATAAATAATCATCGAAAGTCAAACTCCCATCTTCTCTACTATATAAAAATGGAATTCCGTAACGTTTGATCTTATTGATATTATTCACTCAGTCTCTGAGGTGTACTACAGTAATCATCATCATTTTGAATCGTTCTGAATCAAAAATAATTAGCGGTGACATGTATGTTTTTTAACATGAAAATGTTCGCTGATGTTCAGGAAAGACATTCGAGAAAAAATAATAGGTATCTAATTACTACAACTTGAGATATTATTCACAAAACTACGTAAAACATGCAAAATTATGACTTTCTGTGTTAAATTTGCCTCTAAATCAAAATTCTAAGCGATGACATATGATTCGTTTTCACTAAAATGTTTACTAATGTTCAGGAAAGACATTTGAGGAAAAATAATTAGTATCTGATCACTAAAACTTGAGATATTATTCACAAAACTACGTAAAACATGCAAAATTATGACTTTTTATACTTAATTCGTCTCCAAATCAAAATTCAAAGCGATGACATGTGATTCTTTTTTCATAAAAATGTTCGTTAATGTTCACGAAAGACATTTGAGAAAAAATAATAGGCACCTAATTACTAAAACTTGAGATATTATTCACGAAGCTGCGTAAAACATGCAAAATTATGACTTTCTGTGCTAAATTTGCCTGTAAATCAAAATTTAAAGCGATGACATATGATTCTTTTTTATTAAAATGTTGGTCAATGTTCAGGAAAGACATTTGAGAAAAAATAACAGGTTTCTGATTACTAAAACTCGAGATATTATTCACAAAACTATGTGAAACATGTAAAATCATGACTTTTATGCTGAATTTGCCTCTAAATTAAAACTCGAAGCAGTGATCTGTGATTTTTACTATAATAAAATGTTCGTTGTGCTTAGGAAAGATATTTGAGGGAAAAATAATAGGTTTCTGATTATTCGAAATTTAAATATTTTCCACAAAACCACATGGAAAATGCAAAACCATAACTTTTTAGGCACAATTTGTCTCTAAAATTCTGATTTAAAGCGACGACACGTGATTTTTTCAATAAAATGTTCGTTGATATTCAGGAATGACATTCGAGAAGAAATAATAGTTATCTGATAACTGAAAATAGAGATATTAGTCACAAAACTAAGTGAAACATGCAATATTATGAATATTTTGGCTCAATTTGTCTTTAAATCTTAATTCAAAGCTATGATGTATGATTTTTTCCATTAAAATGTTTGTTTATGTTCAGGAAAGACTTTTGAGTAAAAATAACAGATTTTTGATTACTGAAAATTGAGATATTATTCACAACACTACGTTAAACAAGCAAAATCATGAATATTTGAACTCAATTTGCCTCTAAATCGAAATTCAAGGCTATGATACGTAATTGTTCTTTATTGAAATATTTGTTAATGTTCGGGAAAGACATTTGAGGAAAAATAATAGGTATCTTATTGCTAAAAGTTGAGATATTACTTAAAAAACGAAAACACATTAAAATATTCTTTTTTAAATTTATATATATTATACATATAATACATGCAAATTTTTGACTTTTTGAGTATGAGCTCAATTCGCCTGTAAATTAAATTTTAGTTTTAATAAAATGTTCGTTGTTTCTTCAACATCTGCAAATATTTTCTTGCAAAAGAATTAATGTTGTAATTTGGTGCGAGCCGAGCAGAAAAAAATTACATTACGGGATTCGAAATACTTTTTACTTTTACCAAAACTAGATCTTGGGACATTTGGCTGGAGGAAAGGCCGTATTTCATTGGTTTAATTTTTTTTAATGTCTACGTAGTTGTGTGGATTAAAACGTTAACTTCTTCTCAGACGTGTTCCTTGGACATCAACAAACATTTACGTTGTATTAAATTCACATGTTATCTCTTTAGATATGATTATGGAGGAGAACTAAGCATGAATGGTCACGCTAAATTATTCTTACTTTGATTTCTTACTTCTAAAAGTTACATAAAAAGAGGTTTTACTGTGAACGATTGACGAATATCCGGTTATCACCCGAGTGTGGTATATTCGGAACTGGGATGACCCCACATAATATTTTCCAAAATAACGACTTCTGGTTTCAGGAAAATAATCTGAAGTGGTATTTGGCAAGCCATTTCAATACTTCCGAAACTTCCGAACTCCATACGTCATTTTGAAATCCGAAATAGCGATTTCCAGAGTCTGTAAATCATCCCCAAAATATCAAAATATGCAATCCAATATAAGTATTTCCGTTCTGTGCGTTCTCAGAATGTTAAAGTACTTAAAGTGATGATGGACGTATAAGATGTGAAATATTTTTGAAGTGAGTTGTGCTAATAATGCAATGAATTATAAAAAATGATTCCTAATTTTGAAACTTTTGATCCCGAGCATCGCCGGGAACGTTAAACTAGTTATCCATAAACCCATAATTCCCATTATATTATGGGAAAGTTGTCGGTACCCATCATTAACATAGACAACCGCTTCTCATCGATAAAATCGCTAAGTCCTAGTGCTAACGACAACCATCGAAATGTCGCAGGTGGCACAAAGCATGCGAAACACCTCCTGCATCTGAAAAGCATCATATAGGAACATGAACTGCTGCTCCCAGCCCTCCAATAGTCAAACAGACTTAAGAAAAAATCAGAAGTAAACGAAAACCATCCCTGCTCCTGTAACCCGCGCACTCTGTTATCAAAGTCAGAGAGGTCCGATTGAAAATGTCAAAAGCCATCGGAAATTTATCGATAATATCGATAAAAACTCGGAAACATTCTATGCCATCATCAACGATTACGTTCGATATTTTCCATCGCTATCCCAAACAATCTTAGATGGCAACGCGATGCCCACTATATCAGAGTCTTTGAGCATATTGAGTCGCGCGAAGAGAAAATCTATCGTTTCGGCAACACAGCTTTTGTGCCGTTTGTTGCCAAGAACTATACCAGTTCTGTTTTTCACCATGCATAAGCGAATATCATTTTTTGAACTTCTTCACAAGGTACACAGTTTTGAAAGATTACACCGGTAATGTTTTGTTAAATTTGAGTGAACCAGTGTACAGGTTTAATGTTGGATTGAAATGTGTAAGTAAAACTTCGGAAAATCACATATTCTTTATTACGCTCAATTACAACACTTTTCATCCACTCCTAACACTATCACCTTGTTTATTTACATTGCTCGATTGGTACTCTCGTTTGACACTGATTTGGTTCCTTTGGTTTCATCTTTGCGGGACACTTATTATAAACATAGACTCTGCACTATATGAACGTAGCCCATTGCCAATGCGAACTAGCCACGTGTCAAACAACAAGCGTTAAATATATTCGTTTCCACATTTACCACTTCATTCGCGCCAACACACATACCACCGCCGAGTAACAACCGCACCGATTCTACACATGTCCACGCAGGCAAATAAATCTTGTCTCCCTACACTCCACCGACATATGATTAATGTACACAAATGCACATAAAACTGTCCTTTTTTACACAAAACACTATTAATATCAATGTATTATTGAATCTGGTACTTATCTTATAATTGCTTTCCTTGCCTGCGATATGGTAACAATGACGTTCCCCGCTCTCCAAAAGCTGTCGTTCATAACGCAGCGCTAACCAGCGCGACGGCTGCACTCACACCAACAAAACCCTGCTGGCTTTTCAATTTTGAAACATAAATAAATCTATCACTTTCATGCGAATAACACCTAAACTTCACTTTTATCATGTAAATGATTAATCAAAGAACACTTATTTTCACTTTCAGCAAATTTGCCAACAGAAATCACTTGCAAAACAATAACTTGTAGGAGCAGTTTTAGTACACGTACAATCAAATCTAAAATAAAATCAATACATCATAAACTTCATTCTATGCTATCTAAGATAGAGCCTAAAAATTCCGAATTAATAATAAACCGTCTCTAATAGATATTCAAGCAATTGGCAACACTTCCGGTCAAAATTTATATATTTTCTGAATCCTTGGCTGATTTCTTTCAAAATGCATCATCCAGAATGTCTAAAATTAAAACAGAAATACATATTAGCAAAATAAAAAAAAATTTAAAGTGAGTTTGACTTTATTTCTTAAAAATACTGTATCTCGAGTTTTGCTTTCAATGTTTTTCATATAAAATTTTATCTAAAATACGGTGAATCACGATGATACGATTTCGAAACAAAAGTATGCTCATTTGCCCAAATATTCATTTTAAATTTTTAAATGCATATCTTACTGTTTCACTAAAAGAAAACTGCTCACCGGCGTCTCTATCCTTTTCAAAAGGCCACAAGATCAAAGGTAAGTTCCTTAAGGTAAGGTTTTTCCAGAGGTTTTTCTTTGCAGGTATTCACAGGTACGTATTACATTTTCGGTAAATTAAACTTTTTGAACATTATAATCTTTACTTTCAGCTCTTCGCGCTTCGGTGTAATAACAACACTGATTTTACGTTACTGACAGTTCTCTCATATTTGAGCTTGCCTTTTTATAGCCAAATTAGCTGAAACTGTGTTTGTGTCACCGTATTGTATGGTAACAGCGTTGGTAGCATGCAGACGGTGTTCGCGCAACTGGTCGAAATATGCAAATTTAACATATTACGTAACACTTACATATCCGTCAACATTGCTTCTCAAAACTGTATTTTTTATTCCTTGACTAATTTTCTTCAATATACAATTTCTACACGCAAAAGTTGGATGGTGCGAAACCAGTACAATATTGTGCGTTTTAAGCGCAATTGTTGATGTAATTTGAAACCAGTACAATGATTGCGTGTTGGGTATAACGCAATTAATGCTCTAGCATTTGTTCAATGTATTTGGCAGCTCCAAACTACTACACCTAAACAGTTTCAACTGGTATCAAGCAGCATTGCAAAGCGAGTGAGAGGCAAAACCTTTTTCATCCTTTCTGCTTGAGAACGAGACATATGCTAGGCTTCTCAAATATTTTGCACACACGCTTTCGAGATACTCTTTCTTCTTCATGCATTCCCCTGAGTTGCAGCAAGCACGCACCGACAGTATGAGTGAGACTAACAACACTATGGTATCAAGAATGTACAACACGGGTGTCTCGCTTATTTCGTGAGGCGACGAGACATTGCCTTGCGCGTCGCAATCCGAACCGAAAGAAAAGCGAAAGAGCAACCTGCAAATTGTATGTGATTTGTCTAGTCTCGTCGCACGAATATGGGAATCATACGAGCGAGAGAGAAATTTCTCCGTCGCTTGAAAAAAAAAGCGCGTGCATAAGTTGTTGTTTGCTGCTTGCCCTGCTCCATGAGTAGCAGTCACTAATACACTCGACGCGAGAAATAAAGTGTCGGTATACGATACATATTCTGATTTCATTCTATGTCAATGTATTCGCAGTACAACTGTTGCGTTATGCGTTTCACACATTTATTGTGCGATTTCTGTGCAACATTTGTGCGAATCGGGAGGACACAATGATTGTATAAGACTTCAACTTTTGCGTGTAGAATATTCATCGATATAACGTATAGAAAACTTAAAAAACAAAAAACTTAAAAAAGGAGATTGCTTGAAACTTGAGAAATTTTGACTTTATTACTTAAAAATGCTGTAACTCGAGCTATGCTCATGAAACCTCGAGGTGATAAAGCAACACAATGAAATTATCAAATTTAAAATCGAAATATACTCATTTGTCGAAAAAAGCAATTTATTTTTTTCAAATGCCACACTGTCCTCTAAAATTGCTATCATTTTTAGATTCCTTAACCATTTTTTTTTCTAAATATAATGCATCAGTTTATTTCTATACACTATGTATCCGAAGACATAATTAAAAGCAAATAGGGATTTTTGACGAAAAAAAACACTCCTATAAAAAAGGAAGGTTCCACGGAGCGAGAGGTGGGCCACTTTACACAGTTCCCCAAAGTTTGAGCCAAATCTGAAAAGGTCGTTGACGCGTATGTACATTTTTTGCACACTTGAGATGGAATGACTCATATGTATCATTGATCTCCGGTGCCATCACGTTTCTCTCTCTCGACAGTATGCATGTCAAAAAGGCCAATGTTACCGCAAACTTGTGGTAAAAAATAATTTGCAGTGTTGCTAGAACGTAAATTTTAGGACTCTACTCTCAACAATTGATTTAACAAAACAAAATCAATACTTATAAAAGAAATCTAATTTTAGCTTTTTTAGCCTTCAAATACAAAGTATTTGAAAGAGTATCGAAACCTTTGTCGAAACAAGTGAAAAACAATATCCACAATAGGCCTAAGATGTGTCAAATATCAATCGAAATAGTTAAAAAAATTGCAGAATATATATCAAAAGTATGGTAAAAATGTAGAAGAAGAGTTGGAAACCTGTTCAAAAATGAATCCATAATTAGTCTAAATATCATCAATTTGTTCAATATTTGTCAAAAACAAATCGACAGTATGTCAAATGAATTTCGAAAGTATATTAAAAATATACAAAAACAAACTTATTGTAAAATTGTGTTTTCAATTAAAAAAAAATAGATAAATAAATAAATAAGAAAACTCTGTTTAAAACGTAGTATGAAACCCGATATGCAACTGTGTTAAGCACAGACAGCGACAAAACAATTGAACGGTGTTTGAGTAAAAAAGACATTGTAGAAGCTACTTATACTGGAATATGTCACTATTTTCACCAGAATCGAAAAGGAACAATACAGAAACCGTCGTTTGGCCTTCCCCATCAAGGAAAAATTATAATCTAAGAAATGCGCATAATTGATTTGAGTAGCTTTCGGGAGGTTTTGTAATCTTTAAGAAAAACAGTTTTGCGTTTTTCTACATGCTGCTATTTTAACAACGAAAGGAAGTTCACTTTATTTCGCAATGTAAACGTTTTAGTAAGGCTTTGATCAAGTTTGCCTCCAGTTTAATCACCATTACGTAATGTTCCAGCTGCAGAAGTAACAGTAGAATACAGTTTCAGAAAGTATTTCCTGATGGAATGCTACTGGAAGTCCTCGAATGTCACCCACGTACTCAATCACAAAACTACCCGATTAGGAATGCACTCCGCCGTCGTCAGTATGTGACTGATGCCATCAGCTGGCAGAACAGCGTGAAGTGTTGTTCTCGATTAAACCTAGACTGCTCGGAAAATAGTCGGACCGTGTTTTAATGGCACAGCTTGAACATTAGACAACTGGCGCAGCATGAGGTATGTGCACCGAAAACATTAACAGCAGCAATACATTGACCGCCAGCTGGATATCGAAAAACCGATTGTCCTGCCTTGTTCCGAACTGTGCGACTGTTGCTGTGGTGCCATTTGCGAGTTATCAGATACTCCCACTCAAGTGGTGAAAATGATAATGATTTACCGAGCGTTTCAAATGTTAAGCGGAACGAGTTTTCAGCTTCTTGATGCAAACATTCAACTCTCGGCTGGGAAGGATTGAAACTTTTCAACCGCAACCACTACACTTCAATGATGGTTTTTATGAAAAAACGAGACTTGTCAAAACAAAAAGTTGTCGAAGTAGTTGAACCAAGTTTCAACATTCCAAGTGGCACCATTTGATGTCCTAGCAGTTCGCTGTTTAAGAATTCAACTGACCGTGACAGTTCGCGTTCAATTACAACTGCCGGCCAGACTTGCTCCTATCAGCTCTCAGCTTGTCGTTTCTGCTCCAATCGGTCGGAGCGTAGGACACCACAGGGAACAAGCGTTTTCGATTTTCGGTTGAACCACGAGAATCCGTCGCCTACGCTGCGAAATATGTTTCGAGGGTGGTGATGCGAATGCCGCTTGAAACAACTGGCCCGGGTTAGGCACCACAGCCACCCTACCGCGAACGCACTGTGTAGAAATCGACCACCAACGCATCCACGTTCGCGTCTCGTCTCGCACGTCGCCCGTTGACAGAGGAAATATTTGTTTCTCGTTTGCGGGTGATGTGACGGGCCGGACAGACATATGCAATATCATCCCTTGTCCATAAATCAGCCAAATTGACCGACTTGCTGACTGCTGAAGCGCATATGGGTGGAAACAGTAGGTATGATTGCGTGGTTGCGTATGTACTGCACTTCAACTAGCGGTTTAATATGCAATATTCTAAGCGAAGTAAGAGACCTTGGTTACGCACGTTCAGATGAGGATTGAACTTTATTACAGCTAATGTAAACAGCAAATATGCGAAATTGATGTGACGTAGGAGTTTTATTACTTTTTTTCCCCGTTGGAATTTGATAAAAATAAAATACAAATAGGAAGTAAATGTGATGTCTTCAATCGTGCAGATGTACTGCTAATGCTAATGGAGTGTGCATGAGATTGATAAAGTACCCTACCAGCCGGCTTAGAAGTCTCCAAATGGTTCGCTGTCATGGAAAGACACACACAGTCATCAGTCTCTTTTTATGCATCGTGTTTATTCGTGATACGGAAGCGTTATAAATAAAACTTTTCCGGCGGGGTAAAAAATTAACATGTCAGCGGAAAATGTATTGGATTTTGTAATAATGGAGACGCATGTGGTAGGTGTTGAAAGCATAATCAGTAAATGAAATTCGCTGGAATTTGCTATTAACTTATCGTCAGTATCGTCAGTGGAATTTTACCAATTTGCTTGGATAGTACACGGAGTTTGCTTTGCAACGTTGAAACATTTTCGATTTTGCATTGAAACATTTTCAATTGTATATCACCCCGGAGATAGTTTTCCTCAACTTCAATTTTCCTATATCTAAATATCATCCACCTATTATGAGTTTCTTTTTGGCTCTACCATGATTATGGGTCAATGCTCCCAATACTTCATTGAGACTATGTCAGTTGAAGTTAAATCAAATAAATAAATAAATAAATAAATATTAAGAGCCAGACGTACATTTTTTTGTTTCAAAGACAGAGACATTGTTTCAAAGAGTGATTCCGATGGAGAGGTTAACGTCAAAAGGAACATTTAAAGCGGCTATTACACGAAGCAAATATTTGTTATTTTTGATACCGGATTTATTTGCGCGAATTTTTTTTTACGAGTAAATATATTTGTTATGGTATTACACTACAGCAAATATTCACCTCAAAACCTGTTTGCTTGAATGCTAGCAAAGTCTATTTGTTCATTTTATGGTAAATTTGTTTGCTATGCTATTACACGATGCGAAAAATATGAAGCAAATCTAGTTTTCATTCGCAGCACAATAATTCAACTGTCAATCGAAAACGTTGTTTCTGTGTTTTAGTGGTTTTGGTTCAATAACGGCCTTGTTCGATATTATACATTTTGTTTTAACTGAGAATGGCTGATTTCGAAGAAGAAGATTCGCTGTTGGTTTGCGTTGAAAATGGTGAGAATCGGAAACGTCGTCGGATGCGCAGTGTGTGGGTGCGTAATTGGGTGAAACGACGAAAAGACCGAGGATTCTACAATCAACTTCTTCGAGAGCTCGAAGATGAGGGGCCGCTGTTATATCAGAACTTTCTGCGCATTAACATAGACCAGCGGTTCTCAACCTATTTTTGTCCGCGTACCCCTTAGCAATATTTTCCAAATTAATTGTACCCCCTGGCTTCTAATGTTCTCGCAGAGTGGGAGAAAGCAGTGGTAGATCACGTTGTGGTAGTCTAGGCCAGGTTTCAAATTGGACTATAGTTTGTTTTACTGCTACAGTCATGTTTTGAGAGCAAGTTTGAACAACAACTGAAATATTACAAAAAAAAACATTGCTTTATCCGCCATTACTGATATTTCTTTCGCGTACCCCCTAGAGGTTGAGAACCGCTGACATAGACGATTTTCACACCATTTTGGAATTGGTATATCCATTAATCAAAAAGCTGGATTCAAATATGTGAGAGGCTATTTCTGCCGGTGAAACGCTAGCTCTCACATTGCGCTTTGATGCAACCGGTGATAGTTTCATGTCGTTACAATATCTCTTTCGTATCCCACAATCAACAATAATTCCCGAAGTTTGTGACGCAATATACAAAGCTTTGAAGCCTGGTTTTTTAAGATTAAATTCTCTCAAAAATCTTTTAGCTCAACAATTAACGATGTTATTTATGTCATAGTTTCCATAAACTGAAGAAAATTAGCTGAAAGTTACAACAACAGATGGAATTTTTCTCATTGCATCGGCCTATTGATAGAAAGCACATCATGATGAAAGCCCCAGCACAATAAGGAAGTGTTTATTATAATTATAAAGGTTAGAAATCATTCCAATACTTTATGAGAATCACAATATTGCTCGCTGCTTTCTCCACAACTAGGTACCTTATGATGCGAAGCAGAATTTATTTTAATCCTACGATGGTCGATCGCTACGACGATCAAAGAAGTGTCATTGATGGTGATTGGCGTATAGTTAACAATACGATGAATAGCTTTTACCCACTCGAAGTATGTCGCACTTTTGTAGGTATATGTTACCTAACGAACAAATACGTGATGGATTATCTCAATATTTTGTACATGAAGAGGAAGTTAATTTTCAATATGGTCGTATATAAATAAATTATTAAAATTTCGTGTAATAATTGTTTTGTTTATTAGATAAATTTGATAGAAGGAAAAACATTTTTGACGTGGGACTACGTCTTTCTTCACTATACTAAGGTACATTCTGGAAAAACTGGATTGAACATGTAACGTTTTTGGTTGGCGGAATGGAAGATTTTAGATGCTAATAGCGCTCAAAAAACTGTTCCGATTTCAATAGTTAATTTACCGTTGGACAGCTAAAACATACAAGATTTGTATAACATGATAATTTTAGTAACCATTTTATAATTACTCCGTGAAAATTGCGGGAAAGTTTGAAGGTTGAATATCCACTTACATTTTTCATACGATTGGTATATTTCCCTAACGCAGACTTCAAAAACATAGACGAAATGATTTCACGCATTCAGTCATTGGCTAGCAATGCCAGCCAATTGGCATCGCATTCATCACCCAAGGTAAGCGACGCAGATAGAAAGCGGAAATGCTTTCACGTGATTGGTTCTTCCCCTAATCACCCAAGTTTCCCACATTGAGTGACGCTATAAAAAGACATTCCGTGTTGAAAGAAGTTCATTCCCTGGTCGACCGTCAAAGCGAACTGTTCGGCTTCCCTTCGATCTGAGTTGGACCCCACCAGTGGTAATCTAATTCAGATATCGTTGTTGGAATACAGCCCGAGACTGGACGTGATCGGCACTGGGGACCATTGGAAGCCGTTGGAAGGGACCATTGGAAGACTTGGAAGCCGCTTGGATGCTGCCGATAGGAATTTGTGTAGGTATAGTGTGTCGTATACCAAGTGTGTGTGTCTGAGTAGCGTGTGTATGTGTGTGTGTGAGTAGCGTGTGTGTGAGTAGCGTGTGTATGTGTGTGTGAGTAGCGTGTGTATGTGTGTGTGTGAGTAGCGTGTGTATGTGTGTGTGAGTAGCGTGTGTGTGTGAGTAGTGCGTGTGTGTGAGTAGCGCGTGTGTGTGTGTGAGTAGCGTGTGTTTGTGTGTGTGTTAATGTGTGTGTGTCAATGTGTGTGTGAACGTGTGTGTGTGTGAATGTCACGTGTGTGTATGTGTGAGCGTGTGTGTATTTGTGAGCGGCGTGTGTAAGTGGCGTGTATGTAAGTGGTGTGTATGTGTGTGTGCAAGTAGCGTGGGTATTCCTGAGGATCGTGTGCTTGTGAGTAGTGTGTGTATATAGCCTGTGTGTAAAACGTGTATGTGTGTATAACATGTGTGTGCAAAAATGCATTCATCCGAGGTAAATTTTTTACGACAGAATACTTTTATATGCAACAAGTCAATTATTTTTCCTATTAGTTTGTATGCTATGGTTCATGACAGGTGTATGTGTTTTTTTTTGTTCTAGGATTGTTGTGTATGGTATTTGTACGTTTGGTGTGTGTTATATACTATGGCTATGGCAGAATTAAATCTTTACACCCACAATAGTCCCACGTCAAGCCTTCGTTTGTGCACTCAAGCACATACCCTTTAACTCTTTTTTAATATTTGTATTATTAATAATTGGTATTTAAAATACAAAAACGACAATAAAACTACCACTAATCTTCAAGTTGAACCGATGTCAAACAAAATTTTGTTAATGGTGGAATGGTTTTCGGATTCAATGCAGTCCAATCAATAGCAGCAGTGAATTCAAAATTACAAAATAAACACACGAAGGTTTTCACGTTGCTATCACGGACACAAACCATAGACAATCCCGTAAATTACAGTCTCAAAAATTATTAATTAGTTTTTTGTTGCACATCAACACTATTCATCGTTTTGAGCGAACAAAATTTATCGTATTAAGTGAATAATTCTTCAAGCATATCATGAAATATCGCACTGGCTAGTCTTCTACGTGAAAAACTGATTTCACACATTGATACTCATCTGCTGTAGTTTGCTCATACCCAATTTCAGTATGACCAAAGAAAAAATTCAACCAAATATTCGCTCAGTCGTGAATTTACTAGCAAAGAACAACATTAGACGAAGCAAACCTTTGCTAATATTTTATTTAGCAAATACAACAGCAAATTATTTTTCGCAAATAATATTTTGATATTACACGGACAAACAAACAATAACTGTCATTTTATGCAAATATTCGCTTCGTGTAATAGCCGCTTAAGATTAGCCTAGGATATCATAGAGGAATTGAATCATTTTCGGTAATACATTTGTTGGGATGTGAAAAAGTTCCTTTGAGCCGTCGAAAATTGCTCAACGATCTACTAAAAGCTATATTTTTCATTAGTGTTAATATATACTATAAAACTAAGATATCTTAATTGGTCTCTATTTCTCCTGACGGATGAAAGGATTCCCACTTTAACCGCAACTACCATACTCGGTCCGTTCTGGATGGACTTGTCGTTACTATAAATTATTTATTTAAATAATAAATTCCGCAATTGCGATTGTATACCATACACCAAATCACGTTGTGGTTTTCCACCGAATATTGATCAAATCGGAGCTTATTATTTGTGCGATTTTTCTCAAATGCACTACCGCAAATAAATTTCTTCCTCTCGTCAATCGTGTATTTTTTTATTTTAAACTTTGAGCTACTTTTCCCCTCTCTTGATTTTCAATTCATCTTTTAAACTCTTCTGCTAACTCGTTTCCACATTACTTGCACTTTTCCTTGTTTTCTTCCTTATTTCTTTTTCCTTCCATCTGTCAATCTCCTTATCACCATGACAGTGCGTCGCGCTACACCGTCTGCTTACACCACTTCAGTGGTCTTGGTGCGTTACTCCGCAACAACATAATTCCTGTAATGATAACTGTGGACTACGAAAAGCGATCGCTTATCAAAGGCTTTTTTTTTAAATCTATGAAAAAAGCTCTTACTATTTTTTTCCACTGTTTCACAGGATGCAGTCAAGTCATTTAACCCTGCCGAAAGCGATAGAGTAGTTTAGGATGGTCAGTGTAGTCAACAGTTTTAGCTAACTCGTTTTTCGGTAACTTTGTCGAGCACTGATAAAATCGAGATCGGTCGATAGTTTGAGATATTCTGCATATCGCTAGATTATAAAACAGGAGCAACGCGGGCTAGTTCGAAGCATTTCGAGAACACACCAGTTGAGATAATCTCATGAGGAAATTTCAACTAGCAGCTGGGCGAACAAATCATGGTGAACCTTGATAAACGGTACCGAAATCCTTTCCGGATTACCTGCTTTTCTTGAATCCATCTTGCTGATTAACAATTCGGGGCAGTTGGAGTCAAAAACATTGAAGTTGCCTAAGCTATTAAATTTAAAAAATTTCTGTATTTCACGATCACTGTTGATTCCTGTCGCCAACTTACTCCATCATCACTGAGTAACTCGTTAAATTTGTCACAAATATCGCCAAAATCGGTAACTAGATGCCCATCTTTATCGAAAATAGTCTGCTCTAGCAATTATGTTTATCCTTGTTTACCAAAAATCACATGAATGTCAAAATTCAAATCAAAATTCAAATTAGCAACAATCAAAATAAAAAGAGCTCGAGAAAAAAAAAACAGTACAAGAGCAATTTGTTTTACAATTTTGGTTAATTTTTTAAATATCAAGTAATTTTGATTTGATTTTAATGGCGCTCTGGTTAAACGACATGCTTGATAAAAACACAAAAACATCATGTAGGATTCTCCAAGCATTTCCTTTCAAAATTTCGCGACAGTAAAAAATTGCCAAGTAGCACGGTTAGTGTCTAATAAGTATAAATAATTGATATATGACTTATTGATAACTCAAAAAGTGCAGAGCACATAAGAAACACATATTTTACTTCAAATGAATTGTTCACACAACTTATATTATAGAACTGTACGTCGATATTGATATGACACAGTGCAACAAAAATTGGCTTTTTTTTCTGCTTGGTTTCTATAAATATTTTTTGTGTATTTTGATGCAAAACTAAATTTCCCCGAGTTTGAACATATTTCAACTTAAGGGGCAACTATGGCGCTATTTTGAATTTTCGAGAAATCGGAAATTTTCGATGTTTTTTGACGCCATTTTGTTTTATAGCCAAATATCGAAATTCGAAGAGTTTGTCCACATATTAGCATCTTCTTACCCATCTTTCCAAAAAACAGATCTTAAATCGGACAAAAACTGATCCCAAAACGGCGATTCTACGAAACCGGTTTTGCCATGGTTTTAGTATATTTCACAAAGCAAAACCATATCGAATATATCTGAGCATTAATGGTAATGCGCTTATATTTACAAGGGGTAGTCAAATTATGTTTTATATTGAGTAAAAAAAGTCTCAGGAATCGATTGGTATGTGTTTGATCCACATAAAATGTCAGCATCATATAAATTTTGCCCCAATTCCCCTACAATAATAAAATAGGTTTATCTCGATGTTAGATTAACTTATATGAAATCTGTTTAATGTAATATCAAGAGTATAAGCGATACTCAAAGATACAATATCAATCTGTCTTCACATTTGATATTACATTTGATTTCAAATAAGTTAATTTAGCGTCGAGATAAACCTATTTTTGTATTGTAGGGGAATTGGGGCAAAATCGACATGTTGCTGACATTTTACGTAGATCAGACACCTACCATTCGATTTCTGAGACTTTTTTACTCAATAAGATAAGATATAATTTGTCTACCATTTTCAGATATTAGCGCATTACCATTAATGCTCAGACATACTCGATATTATTTTGCTTTGTGAAATATACTAAAACCATGCCAAAACCGGTTCCGTAGAATCACCGTTTTGAGCTCATTTTTTGTCCGATTTAAGATATGTTTTTTTTAAAGATGGGTAAGAA
This sequence comes from Wyeomyia smithii, assembly GCF_029784165.1. Classification (NCBI taxonomy): domain Eukaryota; kingdom Metazoa; phylum Arthropoda; class Insecta; order Diptera; family Culicidae; genus Wyeomyia; species Wyeomyia smithii. Next base: position 249,602,073 of record NC_073696.1, read on the forward strand.
AATGTTAATATATGGACAAACTCTTAGAATTTTGATATTTAGTCTTAAAACAAAATGGCGTCGAAAAAACATCGAAATTTTCGATTTCTCAAAAATTCAAAATGTCGCCATAGTTGCCCCTTAAGTTGAAATATGTTCAAACTCGAAGTAGTTTATTTTCGCATCAAATTTCATCAAAAAATCATACATAGCAGCCAAGGTGAAAAAATTATCGCACTGTGTAATAGGTAAAACCTGTCGATGATAGAGCCGATACCCTACAATGAATCTTACAGAAAAGTAAACACAAACACGCTTCTTTCTTCTTCTTTCTGCTGTGTAGTCAATCCCAGGCCGTGTGCCTCATACTAGGTGACCATTTCTATATCCTTGCTATTTGAACATTTCTATATGCTTGCTATTTAACACTTATACAAGATAATAACGCTCCTAGCTGGTCATGAGATGCGGTGTTGGCAAATATTTGCTTCGTCTAAAACCTGCTTAAGAGCCAGTTCGCGACAGGCGCAATCGTTTGTTGTTTTGATGTTCTCCGATCGGGCTAAAATTCCACACTAAGAGTACTTCAGAACGCATGGTAACAATATATGGTAAAGAGGTAATACGATGAAAAAAAAAATGCATTTTTCATTTAAAAATTGTAAGTTTTCAGGGTCACCCTACTCTTCTCAACATTTCTAAAAAAAATATCTGAGTATAGTGTTTTGTAGAGTAACTCAAGAGATTTAATTTCATGTATAAGCCCAGTGCGCCAAATGGGGTAAAACGGCCCTAGAAAGGTTTTTTTTCGAAAACCGTCAAAATCACTCAAATCACAATATTTCCTGCCAGATTTGATTGATTTTGCTGAAAATTTGGATATTTACTCTACCTTACCATTACTACATACTTTACCAGAAGATAAGCTATTCGGGGTAAAACGTTTCTTCAAAATTTTTGACATAGTGCTACGTCTATCTGGAAGTTAGGTACCTTGTAGCGGTCATATTATTTTTAGAATTAATTTATAATCGATCAACACAATTGTGTTGCGCCAAGATGTAGACCACCGTAGTTTGTCGTATCTGTCGCAACATCCTAGCGCACGCGTCTCTCCGAGAATTTGCATCTCTAGATTAGGCGGTTGAGAAAACCCGAAGTAGTTCTCATATAGAATTGCCAAAAAATGGTTGGAGAGGGACAGATAGGGCCTAATGACGGCAGCCAAAATGAAACAACCAGCAGAATTGTAGATTTCCGAATATTCCCGACGAGATTTGCGGGAAATTACGTACTTCCTGTAAATTCGTACGAAATCATTTTCCCTGATCTGAGGACTAATAATGATCGTTCATTTCGTCCTAGATCGTTAAGCAATTTGGAAGTGTCGCGTTGAAAGTCTGTTGTCCGCGTTTTCTAATTAATTTTTGTTAAGTAAGTTTCATGACGTGATTTATTAGATACTTTTCTTAATTCCTTGTTCTTCAATTTACAATTGGCTCGTTACAAAGTGAATTGATTTATTTAGTGCGAATAGTGCGTTTAAACTTGTGTGCAAAGTAGAAAGGTAAATGTGCTTAAAGTTCAAAGCCATTGACCCCGACCATATGCTAATGACCCCGTTTGTACAGCCACAAGGCTGCACACTCTCACCCACAGCCGAACGAGCGAGAGCAGGACAGCAAAAGACGCAATGCGTACCGTTCTCCCCCAGGACGAAATTTTTCCCGGCAGCCGTTTCATCGCGCGGGACATTCACAGATCGCACTTCATCTGCTCACGTGACCAGCATCGGACAAACAAAAGTCCTCCGGTGAGGCTAGTGGCCGTTTCCGGTCCAGGTATCCCGGAAAGCGGCGCTATGCAGTAGATTATTTTCATCATCCAAATCGGCGTGTGCCGATCGACCACGTTGGCCTAATGTGATCGCCAGCAGCAGCAGTTTAACACGCCAACGACCAGCATCAGCAGCAGCACACAGCAATCTATTGGTGAGTCGTTCCAATTTACTCTCGAGAGCGTCCGTGAGGGACCCCACAATTTAATTGTGATATTCCAATAATCGACTATTAGTCGCACTGGCCGGTATCGAAACCGCGCCCATGATTTTTGCAGTTGAGTGGAGGCCGAAATAGCGTGCACGCGTTTCAGAATTTTCGATCGCCCCACTCAACAAATCTAAATCCCGGGTAGCTAGCCATTTGCTCGCACCGCAGGACGTCACTGCATATATCCATTCTGGAGCAGCTGATCGGAACTTGAAAAGCACATGGGTCAATGAGCACTAGAGATAGGGAGAGAAGAAAACGCACACAATAGGAGCTTAGTCTAGACGATAAGTTACACACATACAATGAGAATTATAATATAAAAGCATGCACGTTAGATTTAAATTATAGGTCTTGAACTATTCCTGTGAATTAGTCTCAGCATATATAACTTTTTCAGAGACAGGGAGAAGGAGAGAACCTTATTACCCATAAACCGCAGGAGGCCAGGCGTTGGAAACAATTCTTCGTGGTGCTGAATGGTGAGAAAACAAGTAGTAGAACAGGGGAAAAATTGCGGAAAACGGATATGCTGGGAATCCGCCAACATTGGACGAGGTGAAAAAAAACTTGCAGATAGCTGAGGAACCAGAAAGCTGCTGGAAAGGACGACTTATCGACGGCCGAATTATCCTGAGGGCATAATCTAAGACAAAACGCGTGCAGATAAATCATTTATTTACAGACTTCAAGAGGGCGTCCGACTCAGTGATACGCAACGAGTTGTGGCCAATAATGCTTGAACATTGTTTGCCAACAAAACGGATCAAGCTGATACGTGCGTTGCGTTGGTTACACATCATGTGTCAGGACAGCGGATGAGAAACATTGCCAAAACTATGTACATGGTAACTGGCAGAGAGTGTGGTAGTTCTACGACCGTTGGTACTGCACTGGTGACGGATGGGGATTCGACTTTAGTTGTGGTGAATTAATTTGTCTATCTTGGTACACATCTAACGTGTGATAACGACGTAAACCGCGTGGTAAAGAAATGGCAGCGAACAGGGCTTATTACAACGGCACAGAGTCGCACGAAATTCGCGCTCTACAGGACGCTAATCCTCCCGGCGGACGTGGAGGAGGCCGATTGGTGAGCGTTTGAGGTCTTTGAGCGTTAAATTCCTGCGATCAATACTCGGTGACAAACGAGAAAATGGAGTGTGACGTAGGCACTTGAATCACGAGCAGTACGAAGTATGCAACTAGCTAAAATTGTGAAATTGATCAGCAGAGACCCGGATAGAGACCGACGACTTCGAGGCATACTCCACACACGGACAGCTGGTGTAACGGGCGACTGGGTTGGAGCAGCCCAAGATCGAGTTTAATATATATTTATATATATATATATATATATATATATATATATATATATATATATATATTTATATATATATATATATATATATATATATATATATATATATATATATATATATATATATATATATATATATATATATATATATATATATATAAATTATGCCGTGATTTATCGCGGGAACTAAAAAAAACTTTATTACTACGATTAACACCTTAATGTCCGATCACTACTGAATTACACACAAGACTGAATTGAAAATTAAATCTAGAAAGCTTAAATAAACTAAATCCGCTGACTCGTCGTTCCTCCGGTGGTTCAATTCTGATGCAGCCTTTGTCCGCGTGGTTCGATCGAATCCTGCAGTCGTCATCGATTGTCAATTTATGGTTTCGTTGCTGGTTTGGTTCCTCCGCTTGTTGCTACGGGCCTCAGCTGGGTTTTTGCTGACATCTCGGCTCCGGGTGCGCCTAGGCCGGTCGGTCGTGGTGTAACGTATATATATTTGGCAGAGCTGTATGCCACCACGGGTCGGTATTTGGCGATTACCGTAGGCCACGGAAGTGCTAACTGCAAGAACGCAGTCCCGGACCATCAGCGAGAGCTAGCCTAGGTTGTGGTGAGACTCAGGCATTGGGCCGCCGAATTCTCACAAAAGCCACATTATCCGGAAGCAGCTCTGACGGAGCGAATAGTGCCGCTCCCACCACCCAAATGCACTAATTCGCCCATTGGGATTGATGCCAGTAAGTTCCCAATTACGGTAACTGGTCGCAACGCCATATGATAAGAGTCGGATTTCGTTTTCGTACCACGATTCTGGGCTGGCACCTGCGCCGAGCTCCCTTAGTAAGGTCGTGTGACAACGGCTTGAAACGGCGAGACAACAACCGGTGCAGGGGTCTCCGTCCCGTAAAACCTGGCAGGCCTTCCAGTACGTTCCAAATTCATTGCCCGGTGGGAACCGGGCAGAAGTGGGACCAGATGTCCTTTCCTGACTTGCGCCGGTCGGGGGTGTCATAGTTGCTCATAAGGCGCTATGGCAGCCGCCCCTAGCCATGGCCTCACTGCTTCGGCATAGACTACCATGGGACCAGATAGGCGACCACTCCAGTATGGATAAGGATAGCGGCTGGAAGGGGGACCCATTTAACAAAAATGAACAAAAATAATGAAGATCAACAATTGGGCGCAGATGGGTTGAAAAACCCGTTTGCACGAGGAGGCATCCAGAGGTCTCCGCCGAGAAAGGCGGAGATGGATGCAGTAAAGGACGCCTGCGAAGACGGCAAAGGCAGTACGCCTACCGGATCGACGCAAGACATCGCAGTGGCTGGTCCACTGTTGATAAAGGCGGTCGGAAGACAGCGAGACACGCTACCGAAGGTAGTAGCGCTGTCGGAGCAGCTCGATGCCATAATCGAGTTTGCGAAAAGTCGCACCAACACGACGAAGTACCTGAAGCAGGCTCTCTACATGCTTCGGTCCTCCGTCGATGCTGCGAAGAAGGAGCACGCCGAGCTCAAGGCAAGAGCGGTGGCTGCAGAGAAGAATGCAACGGAGGTGACCGGAAGGGCGACGAAGTCGGTCCAAACGGACACCTGCACGTTTGCAGCGGTTTGCGCCTCCGGGTCAGCCGCAAAAAGAGCAAGGCAGTCTCCGGGGGAAGCCCCCGAGAACAGCAAGAAACGGTTGGTTGTGCTAAGCCCGCGAGATAGCACACCAACGGCCTCCAAGTCCGCCGAAAAGTCTGCCGAAGTGGCAGCTACGGGAAACCCTTGGGTTACCGTGGGAGGAAGGAAGCGCCAAAAAGACAGCAAGCGCAACGACGAGAAGGCGACAAATCGTCCAAAAATGGGAAAGAAGGCGCGAAGCAGGGGCGACGCCCTCATACTCAAGACGGAGGGGTCCAAGTAGTCCGAAGTCTTGAAGAAAATGAGAGGCAAAACCCAGCTCAAGGATCTGGGAGCGGATGTGCGGACCATCCGTCGTTCTCGCACCGGCGAGATGATCCTTGAGCTCCGTAAGGATGCTAAAAACAAGGGCGCTGCCTACAAGACGGTAGCCAAGCAGGTCCTCGGGAAAGATGTGCAAATTCGGGCACTCACCTCAGAGGTGACTCTCCAGCTCAAAAACCTGGATGAAATCACCGAGAGGTGCGATATTGCACAGGCCCTCAAGGAGAAGTGCGGAGTGGAAGTAGCCACTGAGGTAATTCGCCTCCGAAAGGGTCCAGCGGGGACCCAGGTGGCCACCTTCCGGCTTGCATCGGCCGATGCAACTCTGGCCCTGAAGACAGCCAAACTTAAGGTTGGCTGGTCAGTATGTCCCCTGAGCATACTCCAGCAGCCGGACGTTTGCTTCAGGTGTTTCGAGGGAGGACACAAGTCCTGGACCTGCAAGGGGCCCGATAGGAGCCAGTTATGTAGGCGTTGTGGTGGTGCTGGCCATAAAGCTGAAGACTGCGGGGAGCCTCCCAAGTGCTTGGTATGTACTGGAAAACGGGACGCCAAGCACTTTATGGGAGGCCCACGGTGCCCAGCCGGTAGGGCGGCCACGAAACCACGGGCGTGAGGGTGACACAATTGAACCTGAACCATTGCTATGCGGCACAGCAGCTGCTATACCAAGCAGCGTCTGAATCGCGGTCGGACATCGCAATCGTATCGGACCCCTACTGCATTCCTCCCGGAAACGGTAATTGGGTTGCAGATAAGTCCAGTACGGCGGCCATATGCACGACCAGCAAGTTCCCGGTTCAGGAGGTTGTGTCAACCTCAAATGAAGGATACGCGGTTGCCAAGGTGGACGGAGTGTTCTACTGCAGTTGTCATGCTCCGCCGCGTTGGTCTATCGAAAGGTTCACCCAGATGGTCGATTTGTTATCTATGGAGCTGACGGGACTAACACCCTTAGTAGTGGCGGGCGACTTCAACGCTTGGGCTGTTGAGTGGGGAAGCCGCCGCACGAACCGGAGGGGTCAGATCTTGTTGGAAGCTTTGGCAAAGCTCAACCTAGATCTGGCCAACGTTGGAACCAAGTGTACATTCAGCAGAAACGGTGCGGAGTCGATCATCGACGTGACGTTCTCCAGCCCAGGACTGATCGTGAACTGGAGGGTAGACGATGGCTACACCTATAGTGACCACCAGTCGGTCTGCTATAGCGTAGTCCAGAACGTGAGGCGGCAGGCGACGGGTAGAGCCAATACTCCGACCGTCCGCGGGTTGAAGACATCGCATTTCGATGCCGAGGTATTTGCAGAAGCAATGAGAAGAGAGCGCGAGGGGGGCAGTTGGCTCCGCCCGAGTGCTGACCAATTAGTTGCCACATTATCGCGGGCGTGCGACGCCACCATGCCTAGGACCCGCCAACCTAGGAATGGTAAGTCACCGGTATACTGGTGGACCGACGCGATAGCGGACCTCCGTAGCGCGTGCCTCCGTGCAAGACGGATGTTGCAACGTGCACGTACCGATGCACAGAGGGTAGAGCGCCGTGTAGTATTCGGATCTGCAAGATCGGCGCTTAAAAGTGCGATAAAGGCGAGCAAAAGGGCCTGCTTCGATAGGCTATGCGCGAGTGCCAATACGAATCCGTGGGGCAACGCCTACAGAGTCGTAATGGCGAAGACCAAAGGCGTGTTTGCGCCTGCAGAGCGATCACCAGCTATGCTGGAGCGCATCATCGAGGGACTCTTTCCACGACACGAGCCAAATCCTTGGCCTCCGGTTGCTGAGTCTCACGTCCGACGTTCCAGTATCTCAGACACAGACCAGGGATGGTCGGCCAACCTGCCGGGCATCCAATCCGTGAGAGACGGCAGCCGTGCAGAGGTTGTGGAGGAGGTAAGGGTTACGAATGAGGAACTCATCGTGATCGCCAACTCCCTAAAGGTGAGCAAGGCACCGGGACCGGATGGAATCCCGAACTTGGCCATCAGGACGGCCATGAAAGTGGCCCCTGATCTATTTCGAGCAGTCATGCAGAAGTGCCTGGATGACTGCCTCTTTCCGGACAGGTGGAAGCGACAGAGATTGGTGCTATTGCCGAAGGCTGGGAAACCGCCAGGGGACCCATCGGCATACAGACCTATCTGTCTGCTGGACACTACGGGCAAGGTGCTTGCAATAGCGCCAGTTGGGACTCCATAGCGCTCGCGCTTAGGAGCATCCACGTACCGGTGTCGTTGTACAAGATTTTGGAAAATTATTTCCAGAATCGGGTACTAGTTTACAACACGGAGGCGGGTCAGAAGTGCGTCCCAATCACCGCAGGGGTACCGCAAGGTTCCATCCTGGGCCCGGTGTTGTGGAATGTCATGTATGACGGGGTGTTGAAACTAAAGTTCCCTGTAGGGGTTGTGATCGTCGGTTTCGCAGACGACATCACGCTAGAGGTCTACGGCGAGTCGATCGAAGAGGTCGAGTTGACGGCCGCGCACTGCATACGCAAGGTCGAAGACTGGATGCACTCTAGGAAACTGGAGTTAGCGCACCATAAAACGGAGGTTACGGTTGTGAACAACCGCAAATTAGAGCAACAGGCGGTGGTCAGAGTCGGTGACTGCACCATTACCTCAAGGCGTTCCTTGAAGCTCTTGGGGGTTATGGTTGACGATAAGCTCATATTTAAGAGTCACGTCGACTATGCCTGTAAGAGGGCTTCAACGGCCGCTGCAGGACTATCTCGAATGATGTCCAATAGCTCAGCGGTATATGGCAGCAAGCGTAAACTTCTTGCCAGCGTGGTTTCGTTCATACTTAGGTATGGTGGGCCAGCGTGGTCCAAAGCGTTAGGTACCAACAGTCATCGTCGAAAACTGGAAAGTACCTACAGGCTCATGTGCCTGAGGGTTGTGAGCGCGTACCGTACAGTGTCATACGACGCAATCTGCGTCCTGTCCGGCATGATGCCTATCAGCATAGCCATTAAGGAGGACGTAGAATGCTTCGATCAACGTGACACAAGGGGTATACGAGGCACCAGAAGGTCATTCTCGATGATCAGATGGCAGCAGGAATGGTCCAATTCCGCAAAGGGTAGATGGACGCATCGACTTATTCCGGACGTATCCGGATGGGTCGGGAGGCGCCATGGAGAAGTTAACTTCCACTTGACACAGATTCTGTCAGGTCATGGTTGCTTCAGGCAGTATCTACACAGATTCGGGCATGCGGGGTCCCCCATGTGTCCCGAGTGCGCGGATGCGGAAGAAACTGCTGAGCATGTCTTCTTCGTGTGCCCTCGTTTTGTGCATGCGCGGAGCGACATGATGGTAGTGAGCGGGCCAGACACCACTCCGGACAACCTAGTTCGGAGGATGTGTAAAGACCCAAACATTTGGAGGGCGGTTTGTACAGCCGCCTCTCAAATAGTTTTAGAATTGCAAAACAGGCGACAGGTTGACCACCGACACGCCAGTGTTAGCTAACGGCCAGTCTCCAGGTTAGTTAGCTAAGTTAGCAAAGAGATCTATAGAACCAAGAGGGTGCACAGAGCACAAAAGCCGCTCCCCGAAGCAATACCTAGCGGTGGTCCCGGGGAGTATTATGGGCTGGAGACTGGAGGGGTTTTAGTGGGCCCGGTCACTGATTCAAACCAACCCCACACTCCCTGAGGTTGGTCACCTCAGGGGTTTGGATGCAAATTTCCCCTCCACCTGAAAAAAAAAAAAAAAAAAAAATTATATATATATATATATATATATATATATATATATATATATATATATATATATATATATATATATATATATATATATATATATATATATATATATATATATATATATATATATATATATATATATATATATATATATTGGATTCGGCATAGGATCTCTATCATCTGTAAGTAAATAATTAGATCCCAAGTTTCATGTTCACTGAAACGATACAGTATGACGATACAAATCGTATTTTGTCGTTTTGAAAGGTTCAAGGCACAAAAGATTCATTATCGATATTTTTGCATTGGCTTTTTCACTGGAGCCGCATATATATATATATATATATATATATATATATATATATATATATATATATATATATATATATATATATATATATATATATATATATATATATATATATATATATATATATATATATATATATATATATATATATATTGGATTCGGCATAGGATCTCTATCATCTGTAAGTAAATAATTAGATCCCAAGTTTCATGTTCACTGAAACGATACAGTATGACGATACAAATCGTATTTTGTCGTTTTGAAAGGTTCAAGGCACAAAAGATTCATTATCGATATTTTTGCATTGGCTTTTTCACTGGAGCCGCATGGTGGTTATGGTGGACATTGAAGCTTAAGAATTTCTATCTCCAAAATAAAAAAAAAACCTCTGTAGAAATTTAAAATTTTATGTAAAATTTTCTGAGGAATGCAAAAAAAACTGAACGATAGGGTCTTATGGGTCTCGAACTTTTCAAATCGGCAAAAAACTTTTTTTGCCTTTCTCCTAGAAAGATATAGCAATCACTGGGAAAACCGAAGGTATAAAAGTGGTCCCAATGGCCGAATGTAATATATCACTCGACTTCTTTCGACGAACTGATCATTTTCTGTATGTATGTATGTGTGTATGTGTGTGTGTGTATGTGCAACTTTTTTTTCTCACTCACTTTTCTCAGAGATGGCTGGACCGATTTTCATTAAATTAATTGCAAATGAAAGGTCTAGTTGCGCCAGAGGTTGCTATTGAATTTCATTGTAATCGGATTTTTAGTTTAGAGGTTATGTATCAAAATGTAAAAATCACGAGACATCAATATCTCAGAAACCACACAACCGATTTGAATAAAACTGGTTTCTAATGATTGGGCTGTCCCCAGAACCCTTAACTTTTGAATTTCGTTATGATTGAACATATGGTTCAAAAGTTATGTAAAGAAAAGTTATCCTGAGGTTGTTTAAACTCACTCATTTTTCTCAGTGATGGCTGAACCGATTTTCACAAAATTAGTGTCAAATGAAAGGTCTAGTTGCCTCATAGGTTGCTATTGAATTTCATTGCAATCGGATTGTAACTGTGTCCGTTGTTCATAAAAATGTGAAATCACATAATGAAAGTAAACATATTGACTTTCTCCTAACGATCACTGGCTAATTAAAAGGTAGAAAAATGATTGAAATGGCCGAATGTCATATACTACTCAACTGAGTTCGACGAATCGAGCATTTTCTGCATATATGCATGTATAGGTGTATATGTTTGTGTGTGGGTGTGTACGTGTGTATGTGCACCTTTCTTTCGCACTCACTTTTCTCAGACCCGATGGTCTGACCGATTCTTTCTATCTTGGTGTCAAATGAAGGGTCTATTTGCCGCCTAGGTTGCTATTGAATTTCATTGTAATCAAATTTTGGCGCTGCGTCAGAATGTGAAAAACGCTCTTATATCTCAGAAGCTATGAACATAGTTGAATTCAAATAAATGGGCTTTCAAACCCTTAAACAGTGAATTTCATAATGTGGTTTGAAAGTTATAGAAAGAAACGAAACCCGCAGACTGTTTAAAACTATAGCTTCGATCAAAATATGTGGCCTGAACTTCATTTAAATTTGATATTGTACTGTTTCAATGTTTTCGGCTTTGCTCGGGATTGAAGTTGAAATTAAAAGTCATTTCTATCATTTCACTTTTTGCCTTTCTCCTAGAAAGGTATAGCAATCACTGCAAAAACTAAAGGTATAAAAGTGCTCAAAAGGGCCGAATGTCGTATACCACACGACTCAGTTCGACGAGCTGAGCATTTTCTGCATGTGTGTGCGTGTGTGTGTGTGTGTGTGTGTGTGTGTGTGTGTGTGTGTGTGTGTGTGTGTAACGCTCTCCCAATCTCACTCGATTTTCTCAGAGATGGCTGAATCGATTTCAATGAAATCAATTGCAAATGAAAGGTCTAGTTGTCCTATAAGACCCTATTGAATTTTATCGTAATTTGATTTCTAGTTTAGAGGTTATGTATCAAAATGTAAAAATCACGAAACATCAATATTTCAGAAACTACACAACCGATTTGAACAAAATTGGTTTCAAATGAACGGGCTACCTAAAAATCCTCAACTTTTGAATTTTATGAAGATTGAACATATGGTTCAGAAGTTACAGAAAGAAACGTGTTCTGGAGACTGTTTAATCTCACTCATGTTTCTCAGAAATGGCTGGACCGATTTTCATAAAATCAGTGTCATATGGAAAGTCTTGTTGCCCCATAAGACCCTAATGATTTTGTTTGCGAACGGATTATTACTTTTCCTGTTATGTTTAAAAATGTGAAATCTATGAAAAGAAACATATTCTGATGACTACTTGGGCTCACTCACTTTTCTCAGAGATGGTTGACCCGATTTCCACAGAATTAGTATCAAATGAAAGGTCTAGCTGCCTCATAACACCCTATTGAATTTTGCTGTAATCGGAATGTAGCTTCGTCTGTAATGTATCGAAATGTGAAAATCACTAAACTTCATTAGCTTAGAAACTACACAACAGATTTGAACAATATTGGTATCGAATGAATGGGATAGTTAAGGGTTAACTGATGAATTATGATTGAACACGTGGTTTCAAAGTTTGGCTCCCCCATACAAACCAGTCATCTTTCAAACTTACAAATAACAAACTTCATTAAATTTGATATACTGTTCAAAAGTTTTGTAAAGAAAAGAAATTTAAAGACTATTCAACACTATAGCTGCTTTGATCAATATATATGGCCTCAACATGATTTAAATGTGGTATCGTACTATCTGAACGTTCCCGGTATCGCTCGTGATTAAATTGTTCGAAATTAAGTGTCATTTCTTATATTCCGCTATTTCTGAAGCACTAACATTACGTCAAATTTCATATTTTATACTTTAATTACAACATCAATATTTTAGAACCCAAAGAGTGAATATACCTTTTTGGATTCAAGCATTCATGTAAATCTATTTTTACAAAAAATAAGTTTAAATGAGTAAGGCTGAGTCTGACCGCTAGGTGGATTAAATTAGGTTTTTTATATAATTTTCGCATGATTATTGTTATTTAAAGTTCAGTTTGATATTTTACTTTGGAAGGCCGAAGCAGTAGTTCCAATTTGATACCAAAAGGCATCAAAAGTGACAAACTTTTGTAAATTGAAAATGTTAAAGAGAGGTTTTTTTTTGGATACCTTATGACAGTAAACGTCTCTCTAAGTGGATACTGAAAGATGCATTCAAATCGAGAAAGGTCGAGGCGGCCATTTGATCAAGCATTTGAAATCTAGATTTCAGACCCCCTCCTCCCCCTATGTAACAATAAGTAACGTTCGATATGACTTCCTCCCGTCAAATTACGTAACGCTAAACAACCTGACCCCCCTCAAAATTTTCAATTTTGAGCCAACATCGTAGTTACGTAACTGTCCCTACTACCCCCCCTCCCCCCTATGTAACAATAAGTAACGCAGGCTCGACCCCCCTCCCCTCCCTTCATGCGTAACGTAATTTGTGTACATCGCCAAATATGTTTTTGGTGATACGCAAAATTTTCCCATTACCAATTTTTTTCTAGTGCTCAAGTGAATGATATACTGCAATTGTGTCCCTCTTAAAATTCAATTTTCAATTAAGCTGCAGTATCAAACTGTAAACTTTTGCCATTCGTTACTAGCAATCGCAGTTTTGCCTACACAAAGCTAATTACTATTCAATTAGCACCGGGGCTGTTGCACTCGTTATGCACGCAATCTTTTCTGCAGCAGAACCTGAATTGGGTTAGAAGCGAACAGTCGAAAACCTTTCGTTTAGCAATTCATTTGGTAGGTAGGTACCGCATGGAGGGCCGAGAAAAGTTACTTGCCATTCGTTGCATCTGTGGGAAAGTACATTTCGTTTTTTTAGCTTCCTGTTCCCTCGTTTACTTTTGTGTTGAATTTTTAAACGGAAACTCGCATGCTCAAACTTCTACTTTTTAGTTTGTTCTGTTGGTAATATAATTTTCAAACGAAAGACGATCCAAAAAAATTACCATAAATTTGATTTTATAATATATAGCATTAAGGGATATTTCGAGCGACATATCGCAAAAGAAATGTAGCGTTTTAGTTTCAGATCTGTGTTTAAGATAGGTTGGTTTAAGCATATGTTATTTAAAAATGAGAAAAAAGGAGATTAATTCCAATATTTTTTCATTCCAACTGTTTTATCACTTCGTTTTTGGAGGAAGAAGCTTAAGAAATATACGAAGATACGCGCCGTTTCCGAATTCAATAACCCATGTATTCATACATCCTTACACGATGGTAACGAAACAGTATTCAAATGGGGGGAGTCACGCGTATGAAAACTCCGTTGTAAGTTGCCTCCTTTCGGAATCTGTCCGTTCGTAGCTACGATAGGCGATGCTTGTGCATGCAAGGGAACCGTTGTGGGGGTGAAAAACGACATCCATATTTTTCTATCTAATGCTTACATTTCGTTTCGGTTACAGAGGATGTTGTCGTTGCTGCGGTGGTTTCCCAATATCCGGTCCACAAGGAAAGTGCGAAAAACTGTTGGCGTTTTTAACATGGGTTTACATTTGATGGTTATTTGCTTTACTATTTTTATTCCTATTCCTATTTTGGTACCGATTCCTATTCTGATACCTACTCCTATTCCTATTCTTATTTCCTTTCTTACTCTTGTCATAATTTTCACAACTCCTAATACGTACGGTTTGTATCCTATATTCCCATTCTACTTACTAAATTTTGACTCAAAGAACGCTTGCTTAGCATGGTCATCGGAGATAACAATGTTTCCTACCAGACCAGTCGGAGCTTACAGTATTTGTTTTTGATTCACCTTAACGAGCCTGCCAGGAAAGAGTTTGACAGCAGTCTTCCCGCAGCCATACAGAATTTCCTTCACTCTGTTCGCTTCGCCCGGTAACGATGTAAATATTGTACTTTACATGCTCAGCTGCGACTGCTGTGCTGGATTTGTAACAAGTTTGCTTTACTTAAGAAGGCAGCATCGCGTAGTGGAACGGTGGGGCCCCAAGGTCGTATGTAATCAAAACGGGCGGTAGCGGAAAGTTTGAGTTTGTTGTTGGATACTGTTTGGAATGTTGCTGCATTGTGATAGATGAGTGTGTATTTTGAGTGACTCTCATTTGTGTATATTCGTCATTCGGTAATGACGGACCGGCTCGTGTAATTGTTTGTTGATTTTGGATTAGCTTTTTTTGTCGATTGCCAACAGCATCATTTTTCTGCAGGTATCGTATTTTGGTAGTAAAAAATAATGTAAAATGGCCTCTAATGCGTTTTATTTAATTTTATTCATAGACTAAATAAATTATAATTATTTTCTCAGAATTCTCTGATGACTTGATAATTTAATACTCAACCGACTAACTAAAATTTACTGAACGAAAAGTTGTCGAAACAAAAACTCGAAAATTCGTTCGAAATATCAACGCGATATGTTATTGTGGATTCATGAAGTCTTAATTTGATAGATGACTTTCGAACTTGGAGTTGAGTATTTTCTTAGCATTCTCCGCATCCGCGCTTTCAGTATGAAACATTTTTTTTTGTTTGTGTAACATCGATGTAAGGTGCTAACATCGCTACTGATATAGCCCTCAACCCTGACTTAATATGAAAATTGGTACGTGGAGCATTGGGGGGAATTGGTGATGAAGAGTATATCATTGAACACAGAGTATAGCAGTAGAGAAACACGCACACCAAAAACGAACGATTCCTTTTCAACCGAGTTGTGGATAATCTTATGATGCTGAAATGGAAACAGCAACGTGGTGCTCCAGGGATATGGTGAATCTCCTGTGCCCTGTACCTTGTACGCTTTTTTGGTAGCAGAACAGCTGAAGGTAGCGGAGCCTTTATTAAACGTCATATTAACATATTTATTGCTAACGGGGGTACTGAAGATATTGCACAATTTGGCTCTTCCAGGTTGTTCGGAGCTGAAAATTCTCAAGCACCGGAAGGAGAACGGCCTGAAGAATCTGATTAAGTGGGTTACGTGAATGCAATATTGATGGCTTATAAATTGTTAGTTGGCTAAGCTAACCTGGTGAAAGCGGATAAATTTCTACCAACGAAATCAGGAGATGTAACGCTGGTACAAAAATGTCATGCGTAGCAGTGAATATATGACGGAACGTGATATGGCACAACTTAGTTAGTATGGAACCTTTTTTGTCTTTCTCCTAGTTTTGCTGACGAATTCTAGTTGACAATTATTTTTCGCTTTCCGTTTCCAAATCGTTCCAAAAATATTACAATCTGATTTTCAGGTGTTTTTTTTATGAATCACGACTAATTTTCGAGAACTTTTTCTAACGGTGTAATAGCACAGAATGACATTTCAAGCTCATAGAAACAAAGTTTCAGCAATATAGAAAATAATCGAATGAAATGGTTGTCCATTTTTATGGAATTGCACACGACGTTAAATTAATAAAATAAAATGCAAAGTGTCGAAAGTGTCAGAAAATGCAAATTTGAAAAATTATTAGGTTTTGAATAAGATTCAATCAAATATTAGGTGCAAAACTTGATAAACAACAGCAACTAAAAAGGTGAAAAAAAGGAAAATATATGATATAATAAGTTACTCAGTTTGAGCGATGAAAAATTAAACAGTTAAACCGTGATAAAAAATTCACAAATCAGAAAAAAAAGTTGAAAAATGAAAAAGTAAAATAACTAAATATGTAGATATTATGCATTCAAATTCCAGTTTTCGTTTGAAAAAAATGAGGAGGTAAAAGATAAATACAGAAAGTTACGAATTTGAAAAGTTGAAAATCTATGAATTTATGATTATATTAGGTTAAAATATTAAAAGTAAATCGTGAAAAGGTGAATAAGAACAAAAGTAAAGATGTGAATGATCAAATGTTTAAAACCAAAACAATAGAAAAGTTTGAAATTCAAAAGATTGAATAGTTTCAAAGTTGAAAAGAACAAAGAGAAATTAAGAGTAAACATGTAAAAAGTGTAAAAAATAGAAAAGCAAATCAGTTCAAAAATTAAAAATATTCGAGGTTGAAAAGAAGTAAAGAGTAAATATGTTAATAAATGAAAAAAAAAAAAAGTTACAAAGCTAGGATAATGAAAAGCTCTGCAGATAAGAAAACCAACAATTTGAAAACTAAAAAACGGAAGAGTTACGAAGTTCAAAATATTTCCACATTATGAGTTCAAAGAGTTGAGGGGGTAAAGAATCAAATCATGAAAATTTGTAAACATTCGTAGTTAAAACAATAAACTGTTTAGAAGTTTTGAACCTGAGAAGTATAAATGTAAAAATTTTATGACGAAAAAAGCTGCAGCATTGAAACGCAAAAAGCGAAAAATTTGAAAATTAAATTATTGATAACTGTAGAAGTGTGATTACAAATTAAAGTTAATAACAATGATTAAGAACAGCTAACTGTTAAAAAGGTAACTGTTAAAAATGTTACTGGAAAAATCAAAAGCTGAAAAGTTAAAAAATCGATTGGGAAATCGCTGAAAAGTGAAAAGTTGAAAAATCTAAAAAACAATAAGTTAAAAAGTCACGAAGACGAAAAGCTAGTAAGACAACAGGATAAAAAGCAAAATATCGTTTGTTTCGAAATTCCTAAAAATTTCAAAGTGAGAAGATAAAATGTTTAGAATATATTGAATTTTAAAAGTTTAAAATTAGAAATGAACAAAAAAAATTTTTCTAAATTTTGGGATATAAGAAGGTTAAATAATTAGAATAAAAAAATTTAACAGATTTAGAATTAAAAAGTTGATAATTCGAAAAGATAAAAAATTATACAACTAAACAAAAAAAAAACAAAGTAAAACTAAAAAAAATTAAACTGTCAAAAAGTAACAAATATTTTATATTAACAAATAAAATATTAAAACGTTTCATTCAATTGTAGTTAATAAATAGAAACGCCAAAAAAGTGAAGGAAATAAACAGTTAAAAAGCAAGACAAGCCTTTCAGAATAAAAAAGATTAAATGAAATAAAGATGAAAAGTTCGAGAGTATGATGGTTTGAAAGTTAATAAAAAAAAGTTGAAAAGGTTTTATGATTAAAAGGTAAAGATTTTAAAAATGATGAAAATTTGAATAAAATTTCGGAAGTTAAAAATTGCGAATGAACAATAGTTAAAATTAACAAACCTTGGAAATTAAAAAGATAAACAATTAAAAAGTGAATATGTTAAAGAGGTGAAAAGTTATAACTAAAAAAGAAATGGAATTAATCTGAATGTAAAAATATTAACAGTCAAAACGTTAACTAATAAAATATCAAAAGTTTTGAACCTAGTTAAAAATAGAAATCCTAATAAGTAAAGAAATTCAAGAAGTTAAACATATGGGTCATTTCATGCGAAGTGACTACGAAAAAGCACAAACTTGGACACGACCATCACAGATTTTGCTCCAAGTTGGGAGAATTATTCATTTACTGTCACTTTGGAAAAATCCCAAATTTGGTGTCGATTGGAACACCCCCCGCTCTGTGGGACCCCCCTGTTTATTGCAATGTCACGCATTTTTTGTTCAAAATCTCTTTTTTCTTTTTCTTACAATTCATAGACGTAAGATGTCCGAAAAATACTGATAGATGATTTTTGAAGAAAATAAAACAAGAAATCCAGAAAAAATATAAGTTTAGAACGACAGTGTTGCCAGATGAATTATTTTTGTATTTGAAAATTAAATTTACATTTTTCGGAAAATGCAGCCATATTTATTCTAAATTTGATAATTTCATCGTGTTCCTAGTAAAATTTCACATAAAAACCAACTATCATCGCGAGGTAATATGAGCCAATCTCGGAATATAACATTATACCGAAAAAAGTTGTAAACTTCGTAATTAATTTTTTTCACAATTTATAGACGTAAGACACCCGGAAAATAGTGATAGGTGAATTTTAAAGAAAATGAACCAAGGAATCCAGAAAAAATATTATTTTGGACCGGAAGTGTTGACAGATAGATTATTTTTGTATTTTAAAATAAATTTGAATTTTTCGGCAAATGCAACTAATTTTATTTCAAATTTGATGGTTTCATCGTATTTCTTGGAAAATTTTACGTTAGAAACACTTATCACTCCGTGGTAATATGAGCCAATCTCAAGATATAGCATTTTTACGAAAATAGTTCTGAATTTCGTAATTAATTTTTCGTAAAAATGTTATATCTCAAGATTGTCTCATATTACCACGGAATGGTAAGTGTTTCTTACGTAAAATTTTCTGAGAAACCTGATGAAGCCATCAAATTTAAAATAAAATTAGCTGCATTGGCCGAAAAATGCATATTTAATTTAAAATACAAAAATAATGTATCTGGCAACACTTCCGGTCAAAACTCATATTTTTTATGGATTCCTTGGTTTATTTTCTTCAAAAATCATCTATCATTATTTCATAGATCTTACGTCTATAAATTGTAAGAGAAAGAAACAAGAGATTTTTGACAAAAATTGCGTGACTTTGCAATAAACATGAGGGTCCTGGAGAGCGGGGGGTATTCCAATAGACACCAAAATTGGGATTTTTCCAAAGAGACAGTAGATGAATAATTCCCCCAACTTTGAACAAAATCTGTGATGGTCGTGTCCAAGTGGTATGTACACTTCGTATGGAATGACCCATATGCAAAAAAGAAACAGTTTCATAGGATGAAAAAGCTGAAATGTAACAAAGTTGAAGGGTGAGCACTAAACATTCAAAGAGTAAAGTAAATTAAATAGTAAAACTATTAAAAAGGTACAATCTTAAAATTTTTAATCTGAATAAGTAAAAAAGTAAAAGTAAAGAGAAAGTAAAAATACCAAAAAAGTAAAAATTTTAATTTTGAAAGTTGAAAAGTTAAAGAGTTCAATAGGTTAATGAATTGCGAGAAGAAAAGTTTGCGATTTTTTATATTGATAATTAGAAAGTGAAAGATAATACCTTGAAAAGTTCAGAAGTGAAATTTCAGAAGATGCGAATTGCCAAAATGTCAAAATTTTAAATGTGGTATAAAGGTAAGGAAGCAAAAAAGTAAAAAGAATAAAAAGGTAAAAAGTTAAAAAGTAAAAGAGGTAAAAATGTAAGAAGGTAAAGAGGTGAAGAGGTAGCAGGTAAAAAAGTAAACAGGTAAAAAGACAAACAGAGAAAAAGTAAAAGAGGTAAACAGGTAAGCAGGTAAAAAGGGAAGAGATTAAGAATTATACTGAAGGTACACAAATTAAAAAGGTAAAAATCAAAGAAGTAAAAAGCTAAAGAGGTAAAAAGGTACAAAGGTAAAAAGGTAAAAAGGTAAAAAGGTAAAAAGGTAAAAAGGTAAAAAGGTAAAAAGGTAAAAAGGTAAAAAGGTAAAAAGGTAAAAAGGTAAAAAGGTAAAAAGGTAAAAAGGTAAAAAGGTAAAAAGCTAAAAAGGTAAAAAGGTAAAAAGGTAAAAAGGTAAAAAGGTAAAAAGGTAAAAAGGTAAAAAGGTAAGAAGGTAAAAAGGTAAAAAGGTAAAAAGGTAAAAAGGTAAAAAGGTAAAAAGGTAAAAAGGTAAAAAGGTAAAAAGGTAAAAAGGTAAAAAGGTAAAAAGGTAAAAAGGTAAAAAGGTAAAAAGGTAAAAAGGTAAAAAGGTAAAAAGGTAAAAAGGTAAAAAGGTAAAAAGGTAAAAAGGTAAAAAGGTAAAAAGGTAAAAAGGTAAAAAGGTAAAAAGGTAAAAAGGTAAAAAGGTAAAAAGGTAAAAAGGTAAAAAGGTAAAAAGGTAAAAAGGTAAAAAGGTAAAAAGGTAAAAAGGTAAAAAGGTAAAAAGTTAAAAAGGTAAAATGGTAAAAAGGTAAAAAGGTAAAAAGGTAAAAAGGTAAAAAGGTAAAAAGGTAAAAAGGTAAAAAGGTAAAAAGGTAAAAAGGTAAAAAGGTAAAAAGGTAAAAAGGTAAAAAGGTAAAAAGGTAAAAAGGTAAAAAGGTAAAAAGATAAAAAGGTAAAAAGGTGAAAAGGTAAAAAGGTAAAAAGGTAAAAAGGTAAAAAGGTAAAAAGGTAAAAAGGTAAAATGGTAAAAAGGTAAAAAGGTAAAAAGGTAAAAAGGTAAAAAGGTAAAAAGGTAAAAAGGTAAAAAGGTAAAAAGGTAAAATGGTAAAAAGGTAAAAAGTAAAAAGGTAAAAAGGTAAAAAGGTAAAAAGGTTAAAAGGTAAAAAGGTAAAAAGGTAAAAAGGTAAAAAGGTAAAAAGGTAAAAAGGTAAAAAGGTAAAAAGTTAAAAAGGTAAAAAGGTAAAAAGGTACAAGGTAAAAAGGTAACAAGGTAAAAGGTAAAAAGGTAAAACGTAAAAAGGTAAAACGTAAAAAGGTAAAACGGTAAAAAGGTAAAACGGTAAAAAGGTAAAACGGTAAAAAGGTAAAAAGGTTAAAAGGTAAAAGGTAAAAAGGTGAAAAGGTAAAAAGGTAAAAAGGTAAAAAGGTAAAAAGGTAAAAAGGTAAAAAGGTAAAAAACTAAAAAGGTGAAAATGTAAAAAGGTAATAAGGTAAAAAGGTAAACAAGCGAAAAAATAAAAAGTTAAAAAGGTAAGAAGGTTAAAAGTTTGAAAAAGTAAAAAGTTAAACAGGTTGAAAAGGAAACAAGTAAAATAAGTAAAAAAGGGAAAACAGAGAAAAAGGTAAAAAGCTAAAAAATTAAAAGATAAAAGGGTAAAAAAGATGAAAGGGTTGTAAGGTAAAAAGGTAAAAAGGTAAAAAGCTGAAAAGTAAAAAGATAAAAAGGTAAAAAGGTGAACGCTATAGAGGTAGAGAGATAAAAGGTAAAACGGTAAAAATGTAAATGATTAAAAAGGTAACAAGGTAAAAATTTCAAAATGTCAAAATATCAAAATGTTATAATGTTTTAATTTAAAAATGTCAAAATGTTACAATATCAAAACGTCAAATTGTTACAGTATCATAATATTAAAATGTTAATTTTAATGTGAAAAGGTAAAAAGGTAAAAAGGTAAACAGATTAAAAGGTAAAACGGCAGGTAAGCAGGTGAAAAAGGAAGGGAGTGAGAATCAAAAAGGTAAAAAAAAGTAAAAAACTAAAGAGGTAAAAAGGTAAAAAAGATAAAAAGGTAAAAAGGTAAGAAGGTAAGAATGTAAAAATGATAAAAAGGTAAAAGGAAAAAAGGAAAAAAAGGTAAAAAGGTATAAAGGTAAAAAGGCAAAAAGGTAATCAGGTTAAAAAGATAAACAAGTGAAAAAGTAAAAAGATAAAAAGGTTAAAAGGTTAAAAGATTGAAAAGGTAAAAAGTTAAACCGGTTAAAAAGGAAACAAGTAAAATAAGTAAAAAAGGGAAAACAGGGAAAAAGGTAAAAAGGTGAAAAGGTAAAAGCTAAAAAATTTAAAGATAAAAAGGTAAAAAAGGTTAGAAGGTTGTAAGGAAAAAAGGTAAACATGTAAAAAGGAAGAAGGTAACAAGGTAAAAAGCCGAAAAACTAAACTTTTTACAAAAAGGTAAAAAGGTAAAAATGTAAAAAGGTGAAACAATATAGAGGTAGAAAGATAAAAAGGTAAAACGGTAAAAATGTAAAAGGTTAAAAAAGTAAAAAGGTAAAAAGGTAAAAATTTCAAAATGTCAAAATATCAAAGTGTAATAATGTTTTAATTTAAAAATGTTAGAGTGTTACAATATCAAAACGTCAAATTGTTACAGTATCATAATATTAAAATGTCAAAATGCCAAAATACTCAAATTCCAACATATTAGGATGGTACAATAGTGACGGTTCAAGGTGTCTTAAAACCTGGAAGTCAACCTGTCGAGGTCTCAAGAAGATGGGAATTCACGAATTCAAGAAGTCGTGAAGTCTAAATGTGAAGAAGTAAAGAAGTGAAAAAGTGAGAAAGTGAAGAAGGAAAGCAGTGAAAAAGTAAATATGTGCAGAAGTGATGAAGTGAAGAAAAGACGAGTGAAGAACTGAAGAAGGTAAGAAAAGAAAAAAAAGAAGAAGTAAATGAGTGAAGAAGTAAAGAAATGAAGGAGTGATGAAGTAAAAAAATGAATAAGAGATGGTGATGGTGATGGAGTGAAGAATTGAAGAAATGAGGAAGGTGGGAAAAGAAGAAGTGAATAAGTGAAGAAGTAAAGAAATTGAGAAGTGATGGAGTAAAGAAGTGAATAAGTGAGGAAGTGATGAAGTTATGAAGTGAAAAAGGAAGAAATGTAGAAATGAAGAACGTAAGAAAAGAAGAAGTAAAGTAGTAAAAAGTGAAGAAGTAAAGAAAGGAATAAATGGAGCAGTGAAGAAAAGAAAAAAAGAGAAGAAGGAAGTAAGAAGAGAAAAATTGAAGAAGTGAAGAAATTAAGAAGTGAAGAAGGTTTTTGTGGTTCTAGGAGTAAATGTAGTAATGAAGATAGAAAATTAAATTAGCTGAAAATATGATAGCAAAAACTACGAAAAATATAGTTCAGCAGGTAGGACTCGAACCCACTGCTTCCAATCTCCGGTCAGATGTGTTTCCGTTACACCACCGCAGAACGTTAAAAACGTAGTTCTACAATCGAATTTTTTATCGCTTATCTAATTCTCGCACTTCATACATTTACTCAGTAGAGACTATTATTTATAGCTGAGCGAAGAAGTAAAAAAATGAATAAATGAAAAAGTGATGAAATAAAGTGAACAAGTAAAAAAATGAATAAATAAAAAAGTGATGAAGAAAAGAAGATGTGAAGGAATGAAAATAAGAACAAAAATTGAATAACTGATGAAGTTATGAAGCGATGAAGTGGAAATACGAAAAAGTAAAGAAATGAAGAAGATAAGTGAAGAAGTGAAGAGGTGACGACGTGAAGAAGCGAAGGAGTGAGAAAGTGAAGAAGAAAAGAAGTGAATAAGTGAAGAAATGAAGAAGTAAAGACGTAAAACTGTTTAGAAGTACAGAAGTGAGAAAGTTAAAACTGTGAAGAAGTGAAGAAATGAAGAAGTAAATAAGTGAAGAAGTGAAGAAATTGAAGAAGTGAAGAAGTGAAGAAGTGAAGAAGCGAAGAAGTGAAGAAGAGAAGAAGTGAAGAAGTGAATAAGTGAAGAAGTGAAGAAGTGAAGAAGTGAAGAAGTGAAGAAATTAAGAAGTGAAGAAGTGAAGAAGTTAAGAAGTGAAGAAGTGAAGAAGTGAAGAAGTGAAGAAGTGAAGAAGTGAAGAAGTGAAGAAGTGAAGAAGTGAAGAAGTGAAGAAGTGAAGAAGTGAAGAAGTGAAGAAGTGAAGAAGTGAAGAAGTGAAGAAGTGAAGAAGTGAAGAAGTGAAGAAGTGAAGAAGTGAAGAAGTGAAGAAGTGAAGAAGTGAAGAAGTGAAGAAGTGCAGAAGTGAAGGAGTGAAGAAGTGAAGAAGTGAAAAAGTGAAGAAGTGAAGAAGTGAAAAAGTGAAGAAGTGAAGAAGTGAAGACGTGAAGAAGTGAAGAAGTGAAGATGTGAAGAAGTGAAGAAGTGAAGATGTGAAGATGTGAAGAAGTGAAGCAGTGAAGAAGTGAAGCAGTGAAGAAGTGAAGAAATGAAAAAGTAAAGAAGTGAAGATGTGAAGGAGTGGAAAATTGAAGAAGTGAAGGAGTGAAGAAGTGGAGAAGTGGAGAAGTGAAGAAGCTAATAAGTCAATAAGTCAAGAAGTGAAGATGTGAAGAAGTTAAGAAGTGGAAAATTGGAGAAGTGAGGACGTCAACTTGCCAACATATCAAAAGATCGTATTGTCAAAATTGGAAACGTTGATATTTTGTAATATGAACCAAAAGGATAAAATGTTGAAGTATCAAAATGCGGAAACGTGGAAAAGGTTGTTTCGCCAATATAATCAAAATATCAAAAAGGTAAAACTGCAAAAGTAGGCAATAAAATGGTAGAAAGCCGAATCAAAAATAGAAAGGTCGAAAAGATGAAAAATTAATGCGTAAAATGTCCAATCTTGACTTGTTCGCTTTTGATAGAAAAGACCAAAAAACATAACACTGTATAGTTAATAAAAAAAACTGGTGGTACGTTCGGCGTGGCCGATTTTTGTTTATTTATTACATGTTTCAAAAAACTTGCCCGGGCGTGTAATGTGTGCAGCTTAGTTCATCAACAATCCACAGCTGCTCTCGTGTTGGATGACTACGGTTTTGTCGAGTGACTGCCGCCGTTAGAGGATGGTCCGTGCAGTTTTGCACAACTTTGCAATGCAACTAATAGCAGCTGCCGCTGTTGCTGTTGAATACTGTCCAGCGTGTTGGTCATTGCGAGATTGTTTGCAATGCGGCATTTACGCACGCAGCAGTAAAGCATGAAGTGAACTGCAAAGCGAACTTGGTTTGAAACCAGATGGGTTTTGCTGGCTGTGCTATTGTCAGGATATTGTCACCGTGGTGCGCGGGAACTGATTTGTTTTGACAGAGAATTTCCTCCTCCGACGAGGAGAGATGACCACGACGAAGCTACGCTGTAGGCTGCTGTACTCCTATCTCTATTGTTTCACTGAATCCTGCTGCTGTGGTATTGAAGCTAAATGAAGCACACGGGCAAACGGGTTGGTGTTTGACATCTGATGCAACTTGTGTCAATGTTTGATTTGTGTCATTTGAACGGTAAATGAAAAGCAACAACCGTGCCGATATTGTACCATCAGTAATGGAGCGTTTTATCGTTTTCTAAGCATCAAATAAGTTCTGATGCTGAAAAGCAACATTTTTTTATTTTTTTTACGTGATCAATGGACTGAAAAATGTTAGGTAGAGACACAGTACTCTTCTAAACCTGAATGTAGTTTATACCAATACATTACAACTGGTGGAAAACATGTTTTGTCCAAGATGGAACCCTCTTTAACCAAGTTGGTTGCTCTAAACATTGGATTTCGTGTAACAGTTCCAGTGAACGCTTGTCCTGTTTGTATTCAAGCTATGTTCGACAACTTTTAGTAATTTTTGAATGAGCATACAAAAAACATTTCCGACATTTAGTTTACAAATATATAACTGCATTTTTTTTCAAAACACCAAAAACTTGGTTGAAACATGTGACATAAATCATTCGACGATAATACATCCTTGTCAATGCATTTCGTTTCATGGTCGACAAGAAAATCTGCTGAGAAACGAAAACTACCATGCTTGTGAAGATGTTTGTCGATGTTCAGCCCTAGTTAGCGAATGGTTTTCCTATTACTCTTTTCCAGCCACCCTCGATGTTAGCCACATCCGAACCGTTGTAGGTACATGTGCGACACGGACACTTGTCAGGACAACCGCAGGATGTCTGCAAAAAGCAAAAAGCGGAATTTACCATTGAAACGGTTTTTTTCTCTCTCTCGTTGTTGCCGGAAAAGGATCTGCGGTTGGTCCTTTCACGTACCGTTTGAAGCTTTTGTAGAACGAGATGAATTTACTTCCTGGATAGGACGATTTATCGGCCGTATTTGACATTTCGGCAAACGGAACTGTAGAACCAAGAGCACTTGTTCGCGATTTCATGCTCGTTGATCTATTTGCATAACCCATCCTGGTGGGGGTTCCGCTCTTGTCACTGGATCCGCCAAAGGATTGATGTTTTGGTGATGTGAAGAGAGAATGTTGTGAGAACAATGGCACAGATTTGCGGCTTTTATTGCGCATTTTTTTTTGACGAACATCTGTAAACATATGCTGCCATCTGTTTGGGAGGGGTTCACTTAGATGTATTTTTAGAAATTTAGATTAAGCTAATGAATGCATAGAAATTGTTTCATTACGACACTATATCTACTGGTTGGGAAAATTGATGAACCATGATCTGGAAAAGGAGAGTAAACGATCAATATTTGTAACAGGTAGAACTCTTACATTCCGAATGGTCGTCTAAACTAGTAGACAAATCTGATAGAATAACTGAAGACAAATTAGTTTTAGATTGTTGTAGCTCTGATTCACTTAAAATTTATAAAACCGTTGATGATATTCTGTATTTTAAATAACCTTGTTTTTCAGACCGAGTTTACTCTGATAAATTTGTATTACCAGCAAGTCGTTCATCATTCACGAATTAAAATAAACTGACTGTTCACAACGTTCTCGTAGATGATTCAGATTACGATCCACCACAGATCTCTGATGCAAACTTGGAAGCTTGCATTAGAAAAAAAGTTCAATATGTCCAAATAAATCTCTTTTGTTATTATTCCGTCAATGCATCCAAGTTCTCCAATGCCAGATTATTTGTACATGGAATGTGATCTTGTGCTCAGGTTGGCCGTTTCTTGATATTTTTCTCCTATAATTGAAGTTCTTCGAGAGCTGTTCTACCTTGTTGATGGAGACGATTGCGCACTGTTTGAGGTGTCACAAGAACGGAAAACTAGCTCTCAGTTTATTTTGATTCTTTCAGTGTTGATAGACTTCGATCTTGTTCCGCATTTCTCACAACAGCCTTGTCAGAACTAGTAACAACTGAGTAACTCAAAAATAGAATCTTTAGATACCTAATGCGTTGAAAAAAGACCAAAAAGAAACTATATGGAAAATTTATAAAGAAGTTATTCAGACTGAGAAGCGAAAAAAATTAATGATTTGTTCAAAAGGCTTGTAAATTTTAGTATGTAAAAAAATTGTATCAAAAAAGCCAATAAAAAACTGAAAACAAAAATGGAGATTTGTCACTTCGTACACTGAAACTAATCAACTACTAAATTCTAAAGTTTTCGAATAGTAAGCGAAGTTTGAGCACTTTTTACATTTGAAATAAAATATCCCAATCATGATCATGGCTAGTAAAACAGCCATATCGCACTATATGAATCCGGCCAATGTTACCCGGAAGGAATCCAACGGGAAGATTTTTTTTTCTCCCTTTTTCGACGGACACTGAATATAATTGTTTGCAATCAAGTATCTTTACATTTTGCATCATGGGGTTCTTCAAACAGCCCACCCAATGACGCAAAATGTCATCGACAGTGAGAATCCTCTCGCTAACCACACTGTCGATTCATACATGCATGGTAAGGATATACACGCGATTCTCTCTCGTGAAGCACTCGTAGCTAGCAATTGCGTTTATTTGCTTCAAGCGTCCGAAAACTGTTTCGCCAGGTCTTTGCCAAATTGAATAATATTTAATGGCCTGGTTTTGGGCCGGAAAAAAACAACGTCGGGAACTTTTGAGGCATCTGGGTGAGCTTTCTCCCGTAGCTCCGGTACTGAACTAGGTACAGGGAAAGGTAGAATTGAGGTGATAGGAAAGATTTCAATCTCTTTCCCATTTGTTTCCATATCCAGGAATAGTTTCACCAGCATGTTACCCATTTTTGCGGGAACGTTTCGCTCTACCGCAAATAATCGAATATTGGAGGGATCAAGTAATTTTTTCGACTAAGATGGATTAAAAGAAAGAAGAGACAATCGTATTGGGGAAGAAAAAAAAATGATAATAATTATAAAGTGAATATCTAACCGAACGTCCAGGTCTTCTACCTACACGACGTCGTGGCTGCTAGCAGGATTGCTCCTAGAAGTGTGTCTCAGCAGAACAAACAATGACGTTACCAAAAAATCAAGTTCCGTGTTGTATTGTAGTGACCGTATCCCACTTGCTACCTTGTAGTTGCCTCTTGTAGACGCTGTTAGCGGGGTACCGGCGTGTAGCAGTCATGTTTGTGAATTTGAATCATGAATTAATTCTTCATCGTTTTTTGAATTTTTAGCTAATCTACTATAAGGATAATGAATAGTTGGCCAACCAGGCGCATTTACACCTTGCGTACGAGTTAGCCGTTTGAATATTTGTCCTTCCTGTAGCCTCTCATTCACCATGACGCAATCCAAAATCTCAACCACGAATCTGCGACTTACTTGCTCGTCTTCTTGAAAAAACTTAGCCAGTGCAGATCACTAAACTCGGGAATTGGAATGTTTAAATGCATAAAACTAATGGGAAAGGGAGACATAAACTCGGGTTTGCATTTGCCGTGGAATTTTGTTCCAAAATTTCCGGTTTCAAAGTAAAGTAATCCGTAGCTGTAAGGAGCGTTGATTGAAGGAAGGCAGAAGCAGTTGGATGACTGCCGCATAAAAGTCAGAAGTCAAGTAACCACCGGACCCGTGAGTACAGGACCATAAAATCCCTGCGCAGGATTAATACCAAGTTTAGCCAAGACTCCCACCTTTAAATAGCTCTATGGCATAACCAATAGGAATACACGGTGCTCCCACTGACCGTTATTATAAAACAAAATGCACCAAAGAATCTGAGTACACCATTCGATTCATTATGACGTCCAGAATCTTTGGTCAAAATTTCAAAATCATCAAACGGTACATTTTTGAGTAATGCCCTTTTGAAGGTCGTAAAGTACAAAAAAGTGATATAAAACCGACGAAATACTTATTGTAAAGCACGTTTTGCAACCACCATTTTATGAAATAACTTCCAATATAGTTTCTACACATTTCAAGGGTTATATTTCAAAACATTAACAATTGGTGGAAAGATTTATTTGAAAATCCCACAGTGCACAGTGGTCTAAATTCGACAAATCGTAATTTTTCTAGATTTGACTGTGAAAAATTGATTATTGTACTTAATGTCCTTAACAAAATTGTTTCATAGAACAAAGCCATACTTTTTGCGTTTTTGGTTTTTTGATCAATCCACCTAACAGTTAGATGAAAAAAATATTTTTTCTAATTTTCAATAAATCGGATTGCTTCCTTCAGCAAAGTTGTGGAAAATTTAAAAGAAAAATAATTGCTGTATACTGCGATGCCCTATCTGTGCGTTGGAAACGACAAAATAGAGTTTTTTGCGAAACACTCCTCCTTAAAATCAGAATTTTGTCCATAACTTTTTCTGTGATTGTCAAAACAATAAATTTAACAAAGTCTTGAGTGAAGCCTAGTTGAATGAGTAAAATCTTAGAACATTTTGCATTGTGGGTTAAATTTATATAGTGCGATTTCCTATTTTAAAGTATATTAGTATGATTCAGGTTTCAGGTTTCACGTCTCGCGTTCGTCTCAAGTTTTTTTTAATACTCTAGGATGGGGAAAACAGTCCCCGCACTCCGATTTTCGTAGACTGGACGATTGTGTGTTTGTACAGAGTTAGTCCAGGTATGAGAAATGCATGTGTACGGTACGGTGTTTGAGAGTAAGGAATATGTTTAGTTATTTTCTGAGGTAATATTCACACGATGTTTATATCGTCCATCGAGATGGAGTACCTTGGTCTAGTGTATCTGCCTTCTCGTTTACCCCAGTTTATTTCTCTGATCTGCCTTGAGGCGGAGTTTCTGGCCGGGCACGCCGAAGACATGTAAGTCGTCCTCTTCGAGGTGGTGCTTAAGCCATTTGCTTGAAGATACGTGGAACGGAACCGCAGATTTGAGAGTCCGGTGGTTAAGGCCCGCTGCAAGCGGTCGGAGAAAATTACTTTTGTTAGTATGTCTCCAGCTCCGTGAATGTGGCCACTGGAGGAGTAGGCAGGGCGCAGTGCGCAGAAGATGCTCCTGTTGATAGACTGCAAGCAATTGTTATTGCTCAGCACAACAACGAACCGGTAAAAGAATACCCGTACGATAACTCGTGTGTCATATTACTATTTTGCGAATCAAGCGGAGTGAAACAATTCGCATACATTCCAAACGAAAGTAACAGAACGGATGTGTCTTTTCTTATTCCAATTATTTGAAATTCAACGTAACATCAAACCAGCTTCTTTTTGACTTTTATAGAATGCGTCTCAATATAGAAAACAAAAACGTAGACCTACGTCAAAAATATAGTATGTAGAAAAATTTTAATTACTTGCTCAGTAAGGTAAGCCTATGAGAAATGGCGTAATCTAGCTCGATTACGAGACGAGGATGATGCGACGATTATGATGGAGCCGACAAAAAGGATGCTAAAACCCCAGGAGGAGTCAATCGCGGGGAATTGGACGGTCGGGTGACGGTCGTATGACTGACTGACTATAACTCGGTGACAGAATCGTGAGAGTATTCATTTCTGCGATACGGACGAATCTGTTCGAATCACTTAAGGAAAACCATCTCATTGAATTCTCAAGAATCCAAGAGCAGTAATCTTAAGATTTCTTTTTGAAAAATCCTTCGGGTTCGCAAATACGCATCGGTAAACGATCCGATTTGTACTGGAAATAGAACATATGTTTTATGAACAATGTTTATTGTTGTGGTTCTACACTTTAAGATTTTAAAGCTTCATTGTAAAATTTTAATGTTACAGAGTATTATAGTTACATAAAATGTTATTATTAATTCAATATAGGTGGTGAAGGCGTTCTGGTTGAAGTAAACTTTCGTGTCTCTGCGAACAATTGCAATAGGTATATTCTACAATATGGGATTAAGCTTTGATACAGTTGTGTTGATAGAGTTGACATGAATCAAATTATCATGAATGAACGTAGCCGCAGCCCGTCGTAGTAGGTTACCTAGATATCCGCTGAAGTTGTTTACGTGCAAAATTGGTAACCTAGGTAACAACTACAGTGCTGTAGATTTATGTCAATTATGTCGGAATAATTCAACATTTTCAGTATGGTTTTTTCGTATTAACAGAAACTAATTTGGCAACTTTTGATTTTCTTCAACGCAGTGAAAACAGATGAAAATACATACAGTTGAAATTTAGGAATTTTAGAAATGCATCTCATACATTTCTGCTAATTCAAGCTTGTTTTGGGAAATTTGAGGTCAACATTTCATAGATTGCGACAGCAGCGCTCAACTATACGCTTCTCTATTTGAGAGAATCGTGTGACTTAAAGCCAACACGGATGGTTAACGATTCTCTTTTGTGCCGATCTCCAGCCGCTTCCATATCTCGACTGTCGCATTGTGCGAATGACAATAATTGGCAATCATGCGACAGTTTAGCACAGTAGTAAGATGGAAAATCAATAATTACTATGTATGTACTGCCGAAAAATATCATCAATCGTGTACACCAGAAAATTTGAATCCCTACTTCTAAACTTTTTCATTCGAAAATAGTTCGCTGTAGCGAAAGTCTTATCCAAATTTAGCATATTTATTCAAAAACAGGACAATAAAAGCATGACTCTTACAAATTCAATTAACGTCCTCGTGCCCAAATAAAAATTGACGCTAAGTGATTTGATTTCACTTCAATTCGTAATAAATGCAATAAATACCACAGATAGCTACAGTCAATAACACACGAGCCAGAGATTGTCTATACAATGACAACAATATAAAAAGAAGTGTGCGAGAGAATTGTTGTTCATATTGAATTCGTGACAAAAAGCAAGAGATGAAGCAGATCGTATGAAACTTCGGTAGCGGCTACTGTCGCGTAGTGTTTCATTCCACAGAGGTAATCACAAAAATCTTGCTGCTGTCGTGTGAATACTTTAGCGTACCAGTACATTTCCCTACCCTGGGTTACATCTAGTAGCAATCACTTCCGGTTGTCCCAGTTTCGACTTCCCTTTCAATATAACTACAACTGGAACTGCATTCCAGGTTAAAAAATCACTGCAACGGTTTGTCTGCTCACTTTTTATATCAACATTTTACGACACAATTTAAAATACTTCATAGAAAAACTGTCTGCCAGCGCCAAAGTTCAGATCCTGTCAGCAGACGGAACGAATCCACAGCAGAAACAAATTTCCAAAGCACAAGTTTCTGTGTGAGTTAACAATTTAGCGTGATTCAGCATAAATGTTATACCGTCCGTCCACTCGTTCGAAGGTCGAACGAGAAATCGAGAACAAAATCGAAACAAGTATTATATGCAACTGTCAGCAACTTTCGCTGCCAAATTATAACCGGTTTCGGTGACGTGAAAGTTTTGCGTAAATATATGCATATTCAGGAGTGGTAAAAAATAGCAGTTACCCCACACCCAACGCAAACGCGGAATATTTTATTACTTTTGGGCAATTTTCTATTACTTTTTGTGTCTTATGACTGCGCATTATACACAAAAAGTAACAAACAAAAAGTAATAAAAATTATGACGGCCACACGCTTGTATGTGTTCCTGCAGGAGAACATACAGCCAAGCACCGCAATGCATGTGTTGGCAAGACTTCACTCGCTGCATTTGTATTGATGCAACGATCTGGTTCATTTTTGTCTCCCTTCACCCACACATAATCAGAATCTCAACCGTCAACCTCAAATGTCCAATTAGGAACACTTTAGTTTCGTCCCCCAGTGTTTAATTGAAATGGAAATATGTAATACTGTCTGATCAGAGTTGCCGAAGTTGCGAATATTGTTCTGGATGGGCACGAGTTTTGTATATTCAAACAGGTCCAAATGAGTTTCCATGAACCAATGATTATGTGCTGTAAATAGCTTGCAAGAAAGCGAATGTTTTTATTTTTCTCTAACGCAGTTTACAGATCGTGTTGTCATTTTAAGGCGCATTTCAAGTCTTTGAAATCATAAACGTTTGCATACTTTATTACGGGGAAAATGTTGCTTGGCAGCTCTTGTCATATTTTTTCGCTACTCCGTATGCATACAACAAGCGAACTAATACACGCCCACCGGATGAATTGGAGATTGAAAAAACTTGTAACATGTGCAACTTATGCGACGGTGTGTGATTTTTTTTTGACTTGAGGTGGAAAGGGAGCATTTTTCGACAGAAATGTGGTTGAAACGACCATTATTAGATAGTCGTACTCTCATAACACGTGCTAAATATGTGACAGTATGTGTTGTTACTTGACTGGGGAAGAATTTCGTTGCTTTTTAAGTAATGGATTTGTTACCTAAAAGGTAATTTTGCGCTATTGCTTCTAAAGTCATAAGGAAAAGTTTTGCGTGCACTTGTAGCCACCTGCAATGCACGTCAACGGAATCTGGAACACACGGATGTCGGATCGCCACAGCAGCGTCGTTTGACAACCGAAGTTACATAGAGGATGGAAATGTTCGACATTTGTCCAGCGTTAGCATGTCAAGTGTCAGCACAACACTGTTAGTTTTACTGTTTTAGTATTAATTTTGTGCCTGAATAGCAGAGGTACACACACAGTTTAAAAAACTAAGTCTGCTGAGATATATATTACCACCTTCGTCAATTGAAATAAGTAAGGTCTTTGGTCGTTCTTCTATTTGAGAACAAAACTGCAGTACGTCAAAGAGAACTACTGTGTTAGAAACATGGAGCAAAAATATGAATATCCATGAGAACCTTTCCAGCTGGTTTTGAAATAAGATGCTGGCCTAACAAGCCAGTCGTTGTAGGTGCGAAGTCCGGCTCGGGAGAGGCTGTTTGTGTCAGTAGGATCGTAGCGCTAGCCCCGCAATTGCCCTCTACACTAAAACAGTTGACTGCGAAGTCTACTAATAATAAACAGAAGGTCGAGTTCCGAATCGGAATGTAGCTACAGGCTTTGCTTTTTTATATTATTATTTTTTATATCAGTGTATTGAACTGGAACAAAAACATATTAGAAATACCGATTGGACTTTAAAGTCAAGCAATAATAAAAGTTAACGACAGCATGACAAAGAAACTTTATCAAAACAAGTGGAAAAAATAAAGCAAATGGCGACAGAACAACAAGACATGCAGTTTGAAAATCAGAACAAATAGTAAGGACTGTAACAGTAAACTGAGGATATCAGCATCAGTGTAGTGCGAAATAAAACATGAAGAAAAAAAGAAAACATGAAGCAAAGGAAGATAGTGGGATATTAACGTGTAAAATGGGTAGTACACATTTTACCAAAATCAATCAGTTAAATCAAAACAATTCGCCGTACAAACGGAAATCCCCGTCCAATACACGTCAAAATCAATCAGAACTTTTCCCCTAACGAACTGAACCGAATCAGTTACTCCGTGATCAGAAAAGCGAACAATTTCCAGTTGAAGCCAACACACATCAGAAGGCATCCATTTCGCAGCCCGGTAAACACGTGTTTACACGCCCGTTTAGCCTCGTGGTCGCAGGTGTTGAAAGTGTTTAATGAACTACTTCCGGCGGCAAATCTAAAATACGATCAACGCCAGCGGCAAATCCGTCGCCCTGCCTGCAATCGGCCCTCGCCAAGGCAGGCAAGTTTTAATGTCCTCATTACGTTCTACGGGAAGCTATGAGTAGCTACTGGAACCAGGGGGGTAGCGATACAAAAGCAGCAGCGGCACCAGCTTTCATCGTATCGGCTGGAATGTGCCAACTTAGCGTCTAGAAAGTTAGAAGCCGCGAGTCAGGATGCAAATTTATCGGTGACTTCGCAGGAAATTGTTGCACAACCACCGAACCGTACCGACGGAAAACTGTTATTAACCTTTTGAAGCGCTGCCTTCTCCTGTTGAATTCAGGGCGAAACGGTAGAGGTAGAGAAGTAAAATTCTACAGCCAGGCAGCTCGCAGTTTCGCTGCTATCGGTAAGATCTTTACCTGGAAAAAGCATATGGGTGTGCTGATAGGAAAGATGGTGCCCAATCGTTGCTTTCGTTTCCCAGCTCCATCCTAAAGCAGCTACACGGCTAATTAAGAACTAAATCTATACTGTGCTGTGGCAGAACTTGGCTCGACTTGGTGCTTCGCCGGAAATGTTACAGGCTGTTTCGGCTTAACACGTGTCTTGAGATTTGCTTCGAATGTTAGACAGTTTGTTTAATGGCTTGTTTAGATGCTGCTATTTTGATACTGTGAGACACGAAACTGTCCCAACATAAGACACACAAAGTACCTTGAAGGTACATATTCTGCGTCAATATTGAATTACCCAAAACACTAAGATTCATCTACATAAACTCAGCAATCGTACGCATTGGCTCAACGTGATTTTAACGAGAGCTAATAGTAAAACATAAAAAAAAAAGGTCAAGGCGTTAAAAAACTATAAATAAAAGAAATGAGCTGTGATTTGCAAAAAGTTCCAAAACACGCTTTGAAGCTTAAAAGATATGAAATTAATCATATAAAACTCAGATCAAATTAATAGTTGAACAAAACAACATTGATCAAAAAGTTATCTTTAGGATACTGAAAAAAAGTATTTATTTTCTTTTTTTCTTTTCCAAAAGTAGAAGGTCCCTGCGTTGTGTTCAGTTTTCTCCCTATGGGCATCACGTAGGGCAGTTAGGAGACAATCCGATTGGATGAAATTTCCGGCGTTTGTTTGTCTATTCAAGATAGGAAGTTTTGCAAAATTCTATTTTTTGACGTAGAATACGTCTCACGGCAACATATACAGGGACCCAACTTCAATACAAGGATCCAATTTCGAAATCGAAAACATCGAGATCGTCACGAAAATTGTTCAATTTCAAACCTTTTTAAACTCAGTCAGTTTCCAACCGATTTCTGTCATTTTTGCAGCAATCGATTGGAAAATCATTTAAGCACCCGTCCAAATGCAGAAAGTTGTAATCTGATTGTTCGAACTATTGTACTTTTGAAGATTGTTAAACATTGTCGAAACGAAAATGTCGACATTTTATTGGTCGCTTGCTGCCTTTTCCTAAAAAAGACGACAGAATGGAGTACCTAGTTAGCCAGGAATGCACTCTTTGGGCTATATAAGAGACTGTTTCTCCTCAAGCAAATCAGTTTACTAGCAGCAGGCAGCAGCAGTGGATATCAACACCTATGGCAGTAGGGGAAGGCAGCGTGGATCAGCAGCGGGCAACCGCGGCGGTGGTAGTGGTTAGCTGCAGTTTTTTTTTTTTTTTTTTTTTTTTAATGGGGGATTTGTTAGTAGCTTAAGTATTTATGATAAATATTAGTAAATAATGAGTATGTGTGTCCAATCACAAATGGTGACTTCTCAACACTGTTAGAAATTTGTAATTTTAATTGTTAGGATTTGTTTGCTTTCGCAATTAGGACTTATCATTCGTAGGGATTTAAACCTACTTGTCAGAAAAGGGGAAGTAAACTTACAACTAACTTAATTGCTAACTTATTGGCTATAAAGAGAGCTTATCGTAGCAATTGAGGATTGCAACGATTTTTGTCGAAAATTGTTAATAATTTTATTTGACATAGTTTCTAATGGTTCAACACCAGTAAGTCTATGTAATTCGAGTGTACCAAACCAAGGAGGACGCTACAAAATCATTTTCAGAATTTTATTCTGAATCCTTTGGAGCGTTTTCTTCCTTGTTGAACAGCAACTTGACCAGATCGGTACAGCATAAAGCATTGCTGGTCTAAAAATTTGTTTGTAAATCAAAAGTTTGTTCTTTAAACAAAGTTTAGAATTCCTGTTAATGAGAGGATATAAACATCTCGTATATTTGATGCACTTGGCTTGTATACTCTCAATGTGCTCTTTGAAAATAAGTTTTTTATCATAAATTAGTCCCAAGTACTTAACCTTGTCGGACCAACTTAAAATAACCCCATTCATCTTGACAACGTGATTATTGTTTGGCTTGAGGAAAGAAGCCCTAGGCTTATGCGGAAAAATTATCATTTGAGTTTTAGAAGCATTGGGAGAGATTTTCCACTTTTGCAAGTAGGAAGAAAAAATATCTAAACTTTTCTGCAATCGACTGCATATGACACGAAGACTTTTTCCTTTTACGGAAATGCTTGTGTCATCGCAGAACAATGACTTTGTGCATCCTGGAGGCAAATCAGGAAGATCTGAAGTGAATATGTTGTACAGGACTGGACCCAAGACTGAACCTTGAGGTACACCTGCTCTGACAGGAAATCTATCAGATTTTGAATTCTGATAGACAACCTGCAGAGTTCGATCAGTAAGATAATTTTTTAAAATTTTGATTAGGAAAATTGGAAAATTAAAAGTTTGCAATTTCGTAATCAAACCTTTATGCCAAACACTGTCGAATGCTTTTTCTATGTCTAAAAGAGCAGTTCCAGTGGAATAACCTTCAGATTTGTTAGCTCGTATCATATTATTAACTCTGAGCAATTGATGAGTTGTGGAATGCCCATGGCGAAATCCAAACTGTTCATTTGCAAAAATTGAATTTTCGTTGATGTGTGACATCATTCTGGTAAGAATAATTCTCTCAAACAGTTTACTTATTGAAGAAAGCAAACTGATTGGTCGATAACTTGAAACTTCAGCTGGGTTCTTATCCGGTTTTAAAATGGGAGTAATTTTTGCATTTTTCCATAATTTGAGAAAATATGCAATTTTGAAGCAGCAATTGAAAATTTTCACTAAAAATTCCATTGTGCTCTCAGGGAGATGTTTGATTAGTATATTAAAGATTCCATCGTCACCAGGTGCTTTCATATTTTTGATATTTTTAATAATTGATTTAATCTCATTCAAGTTAGTTTCAATTATTTCTGCAGGTAAAAAATTCTGGGAAGACATTAAATCAAATTGACGTGTGACTTCATTTTCAATTGGACTCACAAAATTCAAATTTGAGTTATGAACACTCTCAAACTGCTGAGCAAGTCTTTGAGCCTTTTGTTCATTGGATAGAAGAAAACGTTCACCATCTTTTAAAACTGGAATAGGCTTTGAAGGTTTCTTAAGAATCTTCGACAGCTTCCAAAATGGTTTTGAATATGGTTTCAATTTTTCAACTTTAGTCTCAAAATTTTGATTTCTCAGAAGAGTAAATCTATGTTTAATCTCTTTCTGTAAATCTTTATAAATAGTTTTAAAAACAGGGTCACGAGAACGTTGATATTGACGTCTGCGGACATTTTTCAAACGAATTAGAAGTTGAAGATTTTCGTCAATTATTGATGAATCAAATTTCACTTGAGCCTTTGGAACAGAATAATTCCTGGCATCAACAATTGCACATTTTAATGCTTCCAAAGCGGAATCAATATTCACTTCGTTTTGCAAATCAAGCTCATTATTGAAATTTCTCTCAATATGAGTTTTGTATCTTTCCCAATTAGCCTTGTTATAATTAAAAACAGAGCTCATAGGGTTTAAAACTGATTCATGTGATAAAAAAAAAGTTATTGGAAGATGGTCAGAATCAAAGTCAGCATGTGTGATCAAATCACTACATACATGACTTTGATCTGTTAGCACCAAATCAATTGTTGAAGGGTTTCTTACAGAAGAAAAGCATGTAGGACTATTCGGAGACAAAATAGAATAGTATCCTGAAGAACAATCATTGAATAAAATTTTGCCATTGGAATTACTTTGAGAATTATTCCATGAACGATGTTTAGCGTTAAAATCGCCGATTATGAAAAATTTCGAACGATTTCTGGTGAGTTTTTGTAAATCACCTTTAAAATGATTTTTGAGCTCGCGTGTGCATTGAAATGGTAAATATGCTGCGGCAATAAATAAAATCCCAAGTTCAGTTTGAACTTCAATTCCCAAAGTTTCAATAACTTTCGTCTCAAGATGGGGAAGAGCACGATGTTTGATTCGGCGATGAATAACAATTGCAACTCCACCGCCGGAACCCTGAATCCTATCATATCTATGAACCACGTAATTGGGATCATATTTTAATTTAATGTTAGGTTTCAAAAATGTTTCAGTAATAATTGCAATATGCACATTATTTACTGTTAAAAAATTAAAAAGCTCATTCTCATTGGCCTTCAATGAGCGAGCATTCCAATTTAATATTTTAATTGTCTTATTTAAAATCATTGCTAAATTTTAAATTAGAAACAATTTTAATGGTAAAATTTGTGCCTATTTGAATGGCTTAAAACATTGATTTTGCCTGCAACATGGCGTTCATAAGATCGAACATTGCCTGTTGCAAAAAAGAAAGTTTACCTGCCGTAATAGGCCCCAGGCAGTTGACATTAGAAAAAATATTTTCGGCAGCAATATTAGCAGGAGTAATAGGTGTACAATTATTTTCTAGCGTGTTTCTAGCGTGTTTTGCTTGTTTTGCGGTATAATGTTTGAACTACCTGTAACCTGTGCATAAGTTAAACGGGTATGCAAAGGAGTAGGTAAAAGTTAGCTGCAGTTCCTACCTCTTTCAACTCGGCTTCCCTTCGATCTGAGTTGGACCCCACCAGCGGTAATCCAATTCAGATATCGTTGGGTAACTACAACCCGAAACTGAAAGAGACTCGCACCGCCAGGTGGTTTGAGATGCCAGCATCATCCATCGTAAGTAGTACAACTTCAACTTCGTGTACTTGTTTTGAGCTTTCAATGTACAATAAATCAGAAGCTTCTGCTTTGTATAGATCAACAACGGCGCAGAATACATCCTCACGTTCGGTTTGGGAAGGAAAGAAGGAAGTGTTATATTTATTGTTGCCAGAGACCGAACTTATCTCTGCAACTCAATCGACTATAACGGAAAAGAAGTTTATTTTGTCACCTCGAGTAGTGACGGATTTTTATAGTTTTACCCTCACCTCTACATTGTTATATATAGCTTCTACTGCTTTGTTTTACCGAGCCCCGATTGTTACCCTGCCAAGTTTCGGCAGTTATAGCGGCCTGGATAGGTATTCATTCAGCTGTGTGACTTATTTTTAGAAATTAAGCGTTAGGGCAGGGTCAAGTATGAGGATGAGAGTCCTTCTGACATTGAACGGTCTGATTCTACTAAGATTCGAACTCATGAGCATTTGCTTGTCAAAGTGGACTCTGTAACCTTGGGGCTACGAGCGCTCCGACCAGATTGAAGGAGACATGTGGGTGATAAGACGCCTGGGGAACTGGCGAAGCACAGCTCAAAACCGAGCAACATGGCGACAACTTCTTGATTCAGCACAAGGCTCTCGTCTGATTGGTAAGCTAACGAGCGCTCCACTACAACACTTAATTCGTTCGCCTATACATTACCGCTGACGTACAAGCGGTGCCGGCGGGACGTCTCGCGCGTCTCGTGCCACTTTGAGACGTCAGCGAGTAGGAGGACTAGGCTATCTATTGGAAGCATTTTAATCACAGTAATTATGACCGTAATAATAAAGATATCTTTTCATTTCACTGTTACCAGTCAACATGATTGGTTTGTTATTTTACACGCTCTGCTAATAGGTTATGGAGCCATTGCAATGCGTTAAAGTTTTTTCCATCACCAAGAAAGAAGTTTCTGGAAGTTTTGTAGTTTGGTTGGTGGTTTGCTCTAGATAGCTTTTAATACAAGGACAGATGCAGCTCGTAATTTGGGCCATGATTCGGTTCATTGCTTAGAAAAGAATTTGGGATCGCTTTAATGATTAGAATATGGCTGGCTGTCAGGATCAAAATTTTGAACTGGAGGATTTAAAATGGAAATGAGATTTTTTCTCGAGTGTTAATATTGTAATTAGAATTTGGAGAAAGAACTCGTATCCCGATTGCAATTGAGAAGGATTACGAATTAGGACAGGACTTGATTAAGTTTAAAGTTTGGGAGTAAACTGAATCAAATTTGGAAATTTAATATCGATTGTTTTCGGGATTGAAATTTTATTTGAATTGGTATTGGAGGCAACATTGTCTCTGTCATTAGCGTCGGATTTGAAATTGCGATTTAGGTAGGTATTGTATTTTAGGTTGAAAATCGATGATTGGGAACGGGATTTACTACTATTTAGATGATGAATCAATATCAAACGTGTTACTGTTTTGGGGATTCTTTCCAAACAATTTTCTTTTCAGTTCACACATATGATAATAAGCGGTGCTCCAAATAATTAAGATTCAGTAACTTGTTTTTATTTTATTTCTTGCATTAAATAAACATCAACCTGACTCTCGAATTGGACCCTTTGAATCTCCTGTGCCGTGCAAAGTGGAGAGAAAGAGCCGAAAGCGGTACGAAAAATACAATTTTGTAATACCAACAGCAAACTAGAACAACTGCTGGTAAATCGTTCGACTGTTTGATTTAGAAGTTGGAGGAAGGTTCGCATCCATCGCTTCTGCGAACGAGCGTGCCCGAACGGATCGCAATGTTTATGTTTATCGTGGTTTCTGCCGGGCTTGGGCCAAAACCCGAGTTCGCGGTTGACATTGTAGCCCCCGTTTCACGTGGGTGGATGCCAAAGCCGGGTACACTTGTCACGGTCTGGTAAGCTAACAGCGCGGCTACTGCTGCTGCTGCTGCTGCTGCTGTTGCTGTTCCCGTGACCGTGATGAGTGAGTTTCGGCGAAAAGGTAAATGTTTTGCGCTTTTGTCTAGTATCGATCTGTTTACTACTACATCCCGTAAGTGGGCGACTTAATTTAGATGTGAATAACCCATCGGGAGTGAATTAATAAATTGCGTGGGTGCTATAATCATACTATAATCGTCCGTAATACGTATTATACGCTTCACGTTTTTGCGTTTCCAAAAATATACCAAGTTTACAGGATTTACATTTTTTCGCATTATTAGACCGTAGCAATAGATAAATATTTACTCATGAATAACTGTGTTAAAAATACCGGAGCGATTCGGTTGGAAACACACATTCCTCGTGTTGTTTACGAACTGTTGATCTCATTCTCTTTCATTAAATTTGCTGAAATCCCATTTTTTTCGCGAGCTACAGCACTGCCCCGGAAGAAGTGGATTATAGCTTATCCCATAAAGAATCGGCTGCAGTGTATGCTAGGTTTATTGTCAGATATCGCATGCATGGCAATCATTTTGATTTGAAATTTGCAACTTGGCAATTGTTAATTTTGTACATCTTTTCTGAAACTCTATACTCTAGCGAAAATTAATATGAAACTTTTTTTAGGCGGTAAAGCTTCTATGAATCATGTCACAGCTTGTACTTGTTATAGAATAAACGTTATGTTGGAAAGGTCATAGCTTATTCACTTCTACCGCTCGAAAAAATACCAAATGCACTTCCTTTGATAGTAACCCACATATACAGCCATGAATAAATCATGAGACAGTCAGCAGCATAACTCGAAATGACGGCCCTGAAATTAGGTTCATCTGTATACATTTGCATACTAGAAGCTTCCTGCCAGCAGTGCAAGTGCCTCAGTTGTGCGCTTCATGTCGTTTGCCGTTACTTAAAAGTCAGCTACCTCCGCGTCGCTCGCTGTAAAGGACATACACACGCACATACGGACCTCCCCCGCGGGCGTCGGCGTACGGTTGTTGGCTGGCTTGATTCGCGATTTCCTCTATCTTCTTATTCCGCTGTCTACAGTCCCGCGGGGAAGATAATCCAATTTCGAACAATCAAATATTTACTGACGAAACAAACTACGCGCCGGGTGCGCATCCGCGGGCGACAATGGAAAAAAGAATGCCGAGCAACACTGACAAGCTTGAATGATGCCAATTATTTGCACTTCATGTTGAATGTATTCACGGTATGTAAATTGACAGCATTGAATCAAGCGCATTTTAAAAATCGTTCGTTGTTAGGCTCCATGGCGTCAACAACCGTGCGTTCCCATTGAAGCACCAGCACTAGTGTAGACGCATGGCCTCGTCTAGGCGTAACGTGGTGTCGGTCTTAATGCGGCATCATTAGCACGGCAGGGAAAACCGAAATGACGATGTTTGTTCAAGCGAACGGTGCGTGGTGGTGGTTCCCGAATGGATTGCATGATTGGGTGTCGTGTTGACTGGGTTTTAATTGCACAATGGAGGCACATTTATCGCACGGATTTATTGTCACCCCATTATACGTGTTTGTTGTCCAAAATGTTTGTAGCTTTCGAAGTAGCCGTTCGTTGTAACTTCGGTCAGAGCGTGCAACGAGGAGGAAAACAGCATTTCGGTTAAGAGTTGAATGCGTTTCGCGGTTCAACGATGGGACGTTGCGTAAACTCTATCCTTTTGGCGTGTAAATATTTACCGATCGTCACCTATCATTGCCACACTTTATGGGATCTTTTGCGGTTTATTGTACTTCGATTGAAAAACAGTTTGTTCCTAGTAGGGTGATACATGATTCGACCAATTTTGGTTGTTTGCTCGGAGCATCGAAATTCATATTATATTTTCACTCGTAATACCACATGTGGCCGTTTTTTTGTCAAGCAATTTTAAAAAGGTACAATGTTAAACGACAATTCGTTTTATTAATCCATTTTTTCTATCATAGCTTTCGTGTCATAAAGAAACCAATGTGATTCATGATGAAAAAAATTTTCAGAGGAATTCGGGAATCCCGGGAACCCGGAAATCAAAATTTTTGTTCCCGGGATCCGGAAATCTTCGGAAAAAGTATTTTCCATTGTAAATAAAGCACTTGTTTGTCAGAAGAATGAACTGACAGCTACAATTTTAATAATTGATGGAGTTTTTTCGAAGCTCCCAACTTCATAGTACTTTAAACAACGTTTAAAAAAAATTATTTTAAATTAATTAAACTTTGCGTATATGTCGGCCCTATTACCCTAAGAAACTCTGCATGCTTTTTTTACACAAATTACGTAACAGTAAAAATCTAGATTTCAGACTCCCTCCCCCCTATGTAACGATAGGTAACATTCGATATGACTCCCCTTCCACCCTAAAATTACGTAACGCTGAACAGTCTGAACTTCCTTCGAAATTTTCAATTTCGAGCAAACATCACAGTTACGTTACTGCCCAAGTAACACACGTTGGTATACAATAGTTAACGTTACCTATTCCATGACATCTCTATCACCAGAAAAGCGCAAAACATGAAGGCTTATAGAACAAGTACCGATAACAGCATTAAAGCAAGTCAACTTGATAGAATTAGTTGGCAAAATACATCTCGAGTACTAATACGGCAATGCGCAAATCTGTTGCTATGACAACTGTTAACCAGCGCATGCGCAAATGTGTTGTGTCGACGCAGTGCAACTAGATCGACAGTAGCTTTTATCAGTGGCAGTTTTAATTGATTATAAATTGATGACAAAAAATAATTTTCAACCTTTCAAAAAGAGTTGTTTCTTTTGCTTGAATATTAAAATTGTTTTCGCATAGTTTCAACGTTATCTGGATATAAAATCTAACAAAACTAGAAAACGTTGTTAGATATACAATAGCAAAAACCTGAATTGATATTGGTTACACTGCAAGCGTTTTGTTTATCTTTTAATGGCACGTTTTGACCCGCTTCGAATAAATATAGAAATCGTTCATATAGTTTAAATATTAATTTGATCGAGTATTTTTAAGTTGAGTGTTGAATGCTACGACTGTTGTACTAAGGAAAAGCATTTTACAGGTACGTAATGTTGTTATTAGATGGTGTAATGTCTCACGAAAAGACCAAGTGATAGTGATTGTCATTCTTGAACTCATGTTATTAAAAACATCTCCAAAACCAGAAAAAAACGAGCTTGTTTTCGAAACGCGGTTGTATTACTGATGAAAAACAACTTCAAACACAATATAATAACACAAGTTTTTAATTGCGCTTGTAGTACACTTATATGACTACTTTCGTTGTAATCTATTTTCTAACATGTTTTGTGTGTAACTTGGGTGTTTCTACTACCCCCCCTTTACGTAACGATAATTAACGCAGATTCAACCCTCCCCCTTCATGTGTTACGTAATTTGTGTACGACGCCTAAGGTCTGATGTTTCGATCCTTTTTGCCTTTCTCCTAGAAAGGTATAGCAATCACTGGAAAAACCAAAGGTATAAAAGTGCTCCAAAGGGTCGAATCTCGTATATCAATCGACTTACTTTGACGAGCTGAGCATTTTCTGTATGTGTGTGTGTGTGTGTATGTGTGTGTATGTGTGTGTG
Source organism: Wyeomyia smithii (assembly GCF_029784165.1). Taxonomy (NCBI): domain Eukaryota; kingdom Metazoa; phylum Arthropoda; class Insecta; order Diptera; family Culicidae; genus Wyeomyia; species Wyeomyia smithii. The sequence continues at coordinate 249,646,974 of NC_073696.1, forward strand.
TATGTAACACTCTCCCAATCTCACTCGATTTTCTCAGAGATGGCTGGATCGATCTTCATGAAATTAATTGCAAATGAGAGGTCTGGTTGCCCCATAAGACCCTATTGAATTTCATTGTAATCGGATTTTTAGTTTAGAGGTTATGTTTAAAAATGTGAAAATCACGAAACATCATTATCTCAGAAACTACTCAACCGATTTTAACAAAATTGGTTTCAAATGAACGGACTACTTAAAAAACCCTTAACTTTTTAGTTTCATGAAGATTGAACGTGTGGTTAAGAAGTTATTTAAAGAAACGTGTTCTGGATAGTGTTTAATCTCACTCATGTTTCTCAGAGATGGCTGAATCGATTTCCACAAAATCAGTGTCATTTAGAAGGTCTAATTACCCCATAAGACCCTATTGATTTTTTTGCAATCGGACTATTACTTTGCCTGTTATGTTTAAAAATGTGAAATCCAGCTTTGAAAAGAAACATATTCCGAAGACTACTTAAACTCACTCACTTTTCTCAGAGATGGCTGAGCCGATTTCCACGAAATTAGTGTCAAATGAAAGGTCTAGCTGCCTTATAACACCCTATTGAATTTTAATGTAATCGGTCTCTTACTTTGTCTGTAATGTATCAAAATATGAAAATCACGAAACTTCATTATCTTAGAAAGTATACAACCGGTTTGAACAATATTGGTATCAAATGAACGGGCTAGTTAAACGTTAATTGATGAATTTTATTTAGTGATTAAACACGTGGTTCAAAAATTGTGAAAATAAACATGTTCCGGTGACTTTTCAAATTCACTCGTTTTCCCAAAAATGGCTGGACTAAATTCAACAATCTTAGTGTCAAATGAAAAGTTTGGCTTTTTTATGGGTTCCCCTGGGTTGTCTCTCAAACTCACAAGTAAGAAATTTCATAGCAATTTGATATGTGGTTCAAAAGTTATGAAAAGAAACAAAATTGAATCCAAAAATGGCCGACTTCGAGTCACTACTTCGAATTTTCAAAAGCACAAGACTGGGAAATACTCATTGCGTTCCCTATGAAAATTCTATTTTATGTTTGCTTCACCACAGCAAGTCTTGTGCTTTCGAAAATTCGATGGGGTGACTCAAAGTCGGCCATTTTTGGATTCAATGAGGTTTCACCTTAAAACTGTAACTGCTTTGATCAAAACATATGGCTTCAACAAAATTTAAATTTGGTATTGTGCTATTCGTACGTTCCCGGTATTGCTCGTGATGGAAGTGTACGGAATTCAAAGCAATTTCTTTAATTTCGCTATTTCTCCAGCACGAATATTTTACTCCTAATCAAGCATGGAAAAGTTCACTCACTAGCAATTTTTCATGCAAATGTGTTCTTCGATTTATCAGTTATCGTTCAACTATCTCCACTCGCGTACAAGTTTTCCATAGAAACGCTGCTGATTGTTTTTCGCTTCTAAGAGTTCCGAATACCATAGAAGGAGACTGAATGATTCAAACACGACAGTATTTATTGTATCCAAGTTCACTTGCATTTAACATTATCGCGAGAAGCTTCGAGATATTATCGCCAGTGATACAAAATTATGAATCCAAATGAACGTTAGATTGTGTTCAATTGTTTGCTTGCCGGAGCATATAGGTCTCATCAATGCTTACGGAAATTGTAGCATGGTGCATTAGCATCTGATATTTGAAATCACCAAGAATCATCGTGGTGTATCACGGTGAAAGCACGACGTGGAGTAGCCGAATTACGCCTACAAGCAACCAACATTTGAAAGAATTATTGCGATCGCTTGAGTGCAATCGTTTACGATTCTTTCGTGAAACACTCGCTTTATGTTGCTCGCTCCGCCTAAAGCAGGCAATACTGAAACAAAATCATCAAAGAAAGTTTCCATATATTTCTTTACTCTAAGTTGTCTCTTGCAAGCTTGAGAATGTGTAACTTTTAATAGCAATGGTTTGCAGGGATTGAAAGCTTATAAATAGCACGTTCAGAAATGATACCCGAATGATTGTTATGCGATACGAGTTTTTCCATCCTTGCTCCTAATTAATAATTTTTTTAACTTTTCGCCTTTCTGCTAGAAAGGTACAGCAATCACTTGCAAAACCGAAAATATGAAAGTGCTCCAAAGGGCCGAATGGCTTATATCTCTCGACTCAGTTCAACGAGCTGAGCATTTTCTGTATGTATGTGTGTGTGTGTGTATGTGCAGATTTATATTTTCACTCACTTTTCTAAGAGATGGCTGGACCGATTTTATCGAAATTATATGCAAATGAAAGTTCTAGTTGCCCCATAAGACCCTATTCAATTTCATTGTAATTGGATTTTTAATTAAGAGGTTATGTTTAAAAATGTGAAAATAACGAAACATCAATATCAATAAAATTGGTATCAAATGAACGGGCTATCTAAACCCTTAACTTCTGAATTTTATATAGATTGAACATGTGGTTCAAAAGTTATGAAAAGAAACGTCTTCTGAAGACTGTTTAATTCCACTCATGTTTCTCAGAGATGGCTGAACCGATTTTCACGAAATTAGTGTCAAATGAAAGGTCTAGCTGACTCATAACACCCTATTGAATTTTACTGTAATCGAACTGTAACTTCGTCTGTAATGTACCGAATTGTGAAAATCACGAAACTTCATTATCTCAGAAAGGGTGGTGTACCACCGATTTGATCAATAGTATTATCAGATGAACGGGCTAGTTATAAGGGTTAACTGATGAATTATGATTTAACACGTGGTTTCAAAGTTTGGCTGCCCTATACGTTCCCATTTCATTTGATTATAATCGAACTAAGCAACCGTTATTATTACGTAGCCGTAGCGCGTAGCCGCAAGGTTACAGAGTCCGCTTTGTCAAGCGGATGGTCGTGGGTTCGAAACTTAGTTAGAACCAGGCCATCCGATGTCAAAAAGGACTTAAACATGGGTTTATTCTCAGGCTCCCCACCAGTTACCCTTCCTTTACGCTGAAATCTACAATATCATTGCGTGACTTCCTCTTAACAAAAAATAAGTCCCTCTTATCAATGAAACTGGCCAGAAGGACGCACGACGAAACTTCTCCAGGGAATTATAATTGGTGCTATTTGGCAAGAGGAACGAGTATCGGTATAGTAGAACAGTAAGCGCGTAAGGAAGAGTATCACATTACACACAAGCACTGATGAACAATAATAATAAGCATGCCACTTCTCAATAGCGGTATTGCTATTAACAGAAGTGCGGGATACAGCAGACACCCGGGCATATCTCACAATAGATCTACGATTCTGGTCGCAGTGAGGAAGTCCATAGAGGAAAAAAAGCAACCGTTATGAATTAAATTGTTAATAAAACAACGAAATTCTATTATCTCAAAGATTACACGACTTATTTGAACATTACTAGTGTCATACGAACGAGTCATCTCTCAAACTTACAAATAACAAACTTCATAACAATTTGATATGTGGTTCAAAAGTTATGGAAAGAAAAGAAAGTCAAAGGCTATTTAAAACTATACCTGCTTTGATCAATATATGTGCCCACAATATAATTTAAATGTGGTATCGTACCATTTGAATGTTCCCGGTATCGCTCGTGATTGAATTGTTCGAAATTAAGAGTCATTTCTTTTATTACATTTCATTACGTCAAATTTCATATTTTATACTTCTATTATAACATCATTATTTTAAAATCAAAAATGTGAATACACATTTATTGGATTGAAGCGTTCATGTAAATCTATTTATACAAATAATAAGTTTTTTGGAGCGGGGGCCTAGTGTGGTTGGTAACGTCTCCGTCAACCACGCTCGACGCCTGGGTTCGAATCCCACCGCCGACATAGGTGTCGATGGTTGTGAGGTGGCGTGATCCACTCACAACCAACCCAACTGGTCTAGATTCAATCCTAGCCGACACCGGGAGATTTTCTGGGGCGAAAAATCTCTGGGATCACGCCTTCCATCGCATGAGGAAGTAAAGCCGTTGGCGCCGGTCCGTTAATAAACGGGTCGTGAGTTAGGGTCCTGGGTGTGGAGTCGCCTCCCTGGGCGTCGGTGATTGGCCACAACAGTGGCGGAACTAGACCGACGGAAAATAAACGAGAATAAAAAAAAAATAATAAGTTTGAATGAGAAAGGCTGGGTCTGACCGCTAGGTGGATTAATTTAGGTTTTAATGAATCGATATAGCTAAATATTGACGAGAGATAGGAGAAAACTGGCTATGGATGACTTTTAGGAAGCTGTCTGAACTATTAATAAATTTTAAATATTAAAAAATTGAATTTGAGATCCCACACTAAAGAAAAAAACATTTCAAAAATAAAAAAAAAGACAGAGAGATTGTGTATGAAACATGGCCGCAAGTTCAACGTAGAATTACGACAGGCTGTTTCATGTCAATGTTATTATTATTGACGTAGAATTACATGTTACGGCAACATATACAGGGGTCCAATTTCAATACGGGGATTCAATTTCAAAAACCGAAAACATCGAGAGCGTCACGAAAATTGTCAAATTTCAAACTACTTAACTCAGTCATTTTCCACCCGATTCCTTTCATTTTTGCAGCAATCGGTTGGAAAATCATCTAAGCACACGTCCAAATGCAGAAAGTTGTAATCTGATTGTTCAAACTGTTGTACTATTGAAAATTGTCAAGCCTCGTCGAAACGAAAATGTCGACTTCTGATTGGTCGCCTAATGTTTCTTTCCCTAACAAGGTCGACAGAATATACCAAGTTGACTGACTAGCATAATTCATTCCAAGACTGTACCGATACCACACGGACGTTGAATGCTAATCGTGGCGAAGAAAGAAAAGCCAATCAATTTCAATTTCTGGCTGATCACGCTGGGCGCGTTGATACCTAGGCACCTGTCTATCTGGCGGCTGTGATGGAATTTTCGGTGGCTGTCGAATTATTGGTAATGGTAGGCAGTTCTACTAGAGAAAACGAGAGAACTAGAATCATCGGCGAATGGTTATCCGAAATGATGATAATTGAATAAACTTGTCAGTGTTGTTACTGTTGTGAAAAATAATAGCACCTTTTGATGGTCTACAATTATGTGATTGAAGTAGTTAGGAATTTTCATCATGTGTAACAAACGTTAAACCGCAAAATTCAGCATTTGCAAGGCAAGAAAAATTTGACATTGCCTCAAGAACGTGTTGGTGGCCCTGTGAACCGTTCGACACGGGAACGGAAACATTGTCTCCTTTCAAGCCGCAACACGACACGATACAATGTTATTTTGTTGTCTCAAAGGGAGTTCTATCGGTCCAGCTCGACAGAATGTTCACAAGAGATTATTTTTTGTACATTTGTATTATAAAACTGTGACAAACTGACAAACTGTGGAAACTTGAAATTAAGGCGGAGTTATTCAGATAGCTCTAAACCAGAATAAAATGAGATTCATTTTTCGGACATTAGTATTGCGACATACGAAATAATTTTTTTCGAACGTTGGAGACGTTGGTATCACTGGGAATAAAGAAGTGACTTATTCATGATATCAGTGCGGATACATAAGCGATTTAACAACGGCGCAATTTTTTGAACGTTGGAGAATGATATAACTGGAAGTAAAGAAGTCACGCCTCTCTTTCCATTTATATCATTCTCCAACGTTCAAAAAAATTATTATGCCAGAGCGGATATCGCACGCGATCTGACCATGAAGCATTTATGCAATAATTGAATGAAAATTGCGATTGCAGTAATCGGCCTTTTTCAAGGCTACTTAATGTATTTGGAAGAGCATAATGAATGGTTAGTATTAAACTGCAACTGTGGTTTGCTGCTGCTGCAAATGCACAGCAGTGTGATGTTCATTACGATTCGTTGATACTGTGCATAACCGGCGGTATACACGAAACAAATCCAATTTTAAACAGAGAAGTTTGACACGTTCTGCTCACGGTACCGAGTCCGTTTCAGAAAACTCACAACACCTCATTATCGAGGATGTATCATCTTGAAGAAGACGGTTATAGTTTGACATCACAGCAGAATTTTGATCTCCATACTCATGTCTACCATCGGCAATATCAAACACGCAACAATTTGCTTCCATTCGACACGGGGACGGGAACATTCTCTCCCTTCAAGCCGCAACACGGCACGATACATGTTATCCCTCTAGTGCCCAAGTTAATTTCTAGACGGACTTCGGTAAAACCACTATGAATCATTATAAACACTTTTTAAGTATTTATTGAAACTTTTTAGAGGTTTGACTGAAGCCCGCCAAATGGCGGCATTGGGCACTAGAGGGTTATTTTGTTGCCTTTATGGAAGCTCTATCGGTCCGGATCGACAGATTTGATTTGATTTGATTTTTATTAGTGCTGGGACTTTCAATCGGGTATATTCGTGATCCTGTTATCCGAAGCTCGGATCACGGATAGGTAAACGAATACTATCCGGATATCCGGATATTCGGATACGGATAATCGAATAGTCAGATACCCGGTTATCCGGATATTTGCTATCCGGATATCGGAATTTTTTTTCAGTCTTTTAAAGGCCATTTAAATAATATGTAACGCGAAAAATGGCTTTTTCCACAATCCAGATAGTCCCAGCACTAATTTTCATTAGAGAGCCTAAAGCCTGAGGGCTTATTCAGCTCTTCCGCCGGTTCGGAAGAATGTTCACAAGAAATCATTTTTTGTTCATCCGTATTACGAAACTGGGACAAACTGTCGGAACTTGAAATTAAGGCGGGGCTATTCAGAAGATAGCTCTAAACTGAAAAAAATGAGATTCTACATGTCAGAGATATCGCGAGCGATCATGAAGCATTTATGAAATAATTAATACAATTTCTTTTCATTTTTCTTTTATTTTTCAACAAAGTCACCTTAAGCACATCGATTAGTGCGCTTTTGACGTAGAATCGCGGCTAACGGTAACATATATAGGGGTACAAATTGTAAAACCGAAAACATCGAAAGCGTCACGAAAATTGCCCATTTTTAAATGTTTTAAACTCAGTCAGTTTCCAACAGATTTCGTTCATTTTTAAAGCAAAAATAATATACGAAAAAAATATACCAAAAAATATACCGCTTCACACCAATAAATTGATAAACCACAATCGAGTGTATTTCCAAACCTATTGCAAAAAAAAATCTACGTATTCTCTAGTTCTACGTTAGCCTTTTCAACTATTTTTATCCGTGGTGGGGTGTGATGTGATTTCACCCTTCCATTTACACGCTATCTGGTCTACTATACGCTGCTTCGTTCCACTGCCATATATCACCAATTTTAATTCCCTGAAGATATTTCGTAGTGCGTCCTACTGGCCAGTTTTATTGATAAGAGGGCCTTTTTTGTTAATAGGAAGTCACGCAAAGGATATATAGAATTCAGTGTGAAGAAGGGTAAGTGGTGGGAGAGCCTGAAAATAAACCCATGCTGAAGTCATTTTTGCATTGATTCTACTGAGCTTCTAACCCATGATCATCCGCGTGACAGAGCGAACTCTGTAACGTTGCAGACACGCAGCTCCTCTATGATAGACGTCAAAGTGAAACACTTATTTTGAAAAAAAAAAGCTGAGATGACTGATATTTTTAAAATCACTTTTTGTGTTAAAATGAATATGTTTCAGTGTAGGTTCTCAAACTTAATTGTTTTAACATGTTTGAATGATAAATCACGTAGTTCTGTAGAAGTTATGCATTATCAACTTTTCTCTATTTCTCATCATAGCGGGTGACAATGCCAGTGCTCAGTTCGGTTCGAAATGAAGTTTGACTCCATTTCTTTAAAAATACCATGCCAATAAAATGGTATATGATCTGGCCAGCAAAAGCATCATCACATTAGGACAATGAACACAATAGTTCCTGAACATCAATTCGATCGCTTTTGTACCGAATATACGACACCCAACGAAGCTGCCTTTGCGTCGTCCAATAGGAGATTTCTTTGGGATTTTAAGTTCCTTGGTGTACAAAAATAGGTGGAACTGCACACAGTTGATTGGTACAATCAAACGATGCATTCGAAAAATTCAATGTGAAGGCCGTGCAACGCTTTTGATTCGGAGAAGCTTCGTCGGTGTAGGAGTGCCTCAAAGTGTTCAAAATTCTGATATTTTGACCTTCGGAAATTTCTTATGTACGCATGAAATTATGAAAATTGATTTTTTTTTTTCGATGTCGAATGAGTTTGAAATGCATAAAATGACGTGGTTTTAACTCGACAAAAGATTGTTGATTGAAAATTATTCACATGTGGTTTAGAGCGAGTTACAAGTTGCCTAAATAGTGACTATTTCCCAGAAGGCCGATGTTTGGCCAAAAATATTTTTCGAAATAACACCGGATCTCGACGTGCATTCTTAAGCCATTTTGCATCGAAATTTGTATTTCGATATTCCTAATTACATGTACTTCGAGGGTCAAAAAATAAAAACTTTGAGCACTTTGCGCGATAGACCCTTCAAAGAACTGACTGGTGTCATGGAGCCTGCAGATGCTAATGTTGCTTTTACGTGCGTAATGTCATCGGTTCCGTGCTTGTTGTCAAAATTTTATTCCTAAACAGAGCTTTGAAACGTCTCGTAAAATGGTCTATTGAGCTAAAATTTTGCATAGGTAATTTTTTTTGAGCCAATAAACAATATGTACATGTTCGGTTTTAAAAATTTCACTTGATAATTTTCGCAGAAAAAGTTGTCAATGAATGACTATTTAGGAAATTGTTGGAATTTTCATTTGAATATAGTTTTTTTCACATATTTGAAAATAGTTGAAAAGGTTGTTCATACGACACGGCCGCAAGGTTAACGTAGAATAACGACAGCCTGTTTCATTGCAATGCATTTCTTATAATATTTTCTTACTATGATGCTTACAGTTCGTAACAGTAAAACCGCACTCAATTTCTTTTAACTCGCGGTTACTGTTGTATTCAGATGTCGAAGACTCATTTTTAATTTAATTTATTTAATTCACTGGATTATTTCCTGTACGGCATCGTGGAATAGGATATCAATAAAGCTCGTCACACATTAATCGCTTCACTTAAGTCCAAAATCTTGAAGCTGATGGCTTGATTAGAACGCGACATGTTGAAAGAGCCGTTTTCGGTCGTCAAGAAAACATGCGACTTTATCGAATTAAATTATTGAAAAATACCAATTTGTTTAAAAAAAAGTGATTTGAGAGAGGCTCATTAGAGAATTGCTTTTTAAAAACCATTCTAGTAACATGATCATTCAGTTCTGAAATACCGTTGGGCATGACCCGCCGTTGGAAGCGGCGGCCTCTTGAAAGCACTTAAATGATCTTCAGATGGCAACATTCCTGACAGAACAACATATGATCTCTGAATAATTGTTAAAAAAGTACTAGTTCAGTCTAGTTTTACATACGTCCTGCAATCTTATTTCGAGGCAAACTGATTCGATTACCTATATAAATAACATATATGTATATCGTGCCGATTAAAAGTCTTGCGTCTATGTATGAGGAAGCGCAAATTTCGCACATGAATAAAATCTGATGGAAAAAGACTGCACAAGTTGTTTTCCGCTCCGCCACTGTAGTATGTTTTTATTAGTTTTTATTAGCTGACCCAGGTAACTTCGTCACGCCCATTTTAGTGTTTAATTAAATAATTTTAAATATTCCAAATTCCTTGATTCCTTGCGATTTGCTTATAGTCTGCAAATGCACGACGAATCGGCCATAGGATATGACCAAAATCAAAAGACAAATCGTTTGAAATTATTGGTTCTATCAGAATGACAACATCCTCAACTTTTGGTTTTTGTACATCACCTCTATGAAAATATCTATATTGGTCATTTTCAGCTGTTTTTGGCATCAATCCGATTCCGAAAATACCCGTGTTGGGTGGTATTCAGTTATTTTGGTTGTTTTCCAGAAATTGAAGGTGGTTTGAATTCAAAATGGTGTCCAGGTTCAATCATCTCGATTATGGAAATATCCATATTGAGTAGTATCCGGACAATTCAAAATGTTGTCTGAGATCAATTTGTGGCTTCAGTGCATCATTACGATTCCCAAAATACTCATATTGGATGGTATTTGGTCACTTTCCGCTGTTTCTGAGAGACCGGAAGTCGCAATCTTGGATTTCAAAATGGTATTTGGAGACATTTTCTGACCTCTGAGCGTCATTCTGGTTCCGAAACACGCATATTAGATACCGGAAGTTTTTATCTTAAATTTAAAAACGGCGTCTGGAGTTTTGGCCTCTGGGCATTGACCCGACCATTTCAGGCTGTTTTCAGAAAAAAACCTGGTTGAAATATCTGTTTGATTAGTATAGGAGACCCCTCCCTATTCTAGAGTATGGGGGAATGTCAAAACATCATTGAAATTTGTGATTGATTTGAATGGGACCTCTCCCTTACAGAAGAGGGAGGGGTGTCAAATCATTATGGACATATCTGTTACCCCCAGAAACACAGACAGACAGACAGACAGACAGACAGACAGTCAGACAGACAGACAGACAGACAGACAGACAGACAGACAGACAGACAGACAGACAGACAGACAGACAGACAGACAGACAGACAGACAGACAGACAGACAGACAGACAGACAGACAGACAGACAGACAGACAGACAGACAGACAGACAGACAGACAGACAGACAGACAGACAGACAGACAGACAGACAGACAGACAGACAGACAGACAGACATACAGACAGACAGTGCTACGTTTTTTATATGTTTAGACTAGCTGACACGGCAAACTTCGTTCCGCCCATTTTTTTATTTATGAAAATAATTTTGAACATTCCAAATTGATTGATTTCTTGCGATTTGTTTCGTAGTATGCATATCCATATTGTGTAATATTCGGTCATTTTCGGCTGTTTTTCAGAAACCGGAAGTTTCCAACTAAAATAAAAAATGGCCTGTGAAGTCGATTTTGGGCTCCTTTGCACCATTCCGATCATTTTAGGCTGTAGTCCGGAAAAACTGGTTGAAATGTCTGTTAAAATTGTCTGGGAGCCCTCCCCCAGAGTACGGAGAAGGGCCAAACCACCAAAGAATCTTATGTTAGATTTGTATGAGAGCTTTTCCTTTGAGAAGAGGAAGGGGTGTTAACATGGGCGTAGCCAGAATTTCGATTAGGGGGGGGCAAGTTCTTCAAAATTTTAGAAGTGAAAAAATGGTACTTTGAAAAATAAAAATAAATACTAGTGGTTAGTGTATAACACGGATTTGCCCGGTACTTTTGCCGCTGCAATGTCCTTAGTGGATCAACTGAAAAACCTGTGCAATTTCATGCAACGTAGGCCAAGCATTTCAATCAATTATTTTTGATCTGGCTGATTGTTTACACAGATGTTTCAATGGGCTAAAAATATCGTTTTGTGCTAACGTATGCGTTAAAAAATGGACTTTTTTCGGATGGTGGTAAAAAAATAAATAAGACAGATAATTGGGTTTCATAAATTTCCTATGGAAGGTAATTATGTCAGCTTACTTGCAAAAAAAATTACGATCTTGCGTGTGGCCTTCCGGCAGTTAACCGGAACATTCGCCATGGCGGACGAAAACTGGAGCTTACGCTTCAGGCTTGCCAGAAATCCTCGATGAGACGCAACTTGAGAAGGTTGGGCGGGTTCGCCAACTTGGGTACCAAATCGACATTTAGCCATTCCAGCTCCTCAAACGATCGCCTTGAATAGTGAGCTGACTCCAGGTCCGGCCAAAACACCGTGTCTTCGGCCTTATAGTATTTCTTGGTGAACGACGCAACTTCCGGCAGTTACTTTGTACTATAAATTCCCCCGTTCACGGCCAGTCCGGAGCGAAAGAAGAGCAGCTTCGACAACCCCTTCTCGCTGATTGTCAGCTACAGCAGCACTGTCTTGGGGAACTTGAAGTGTAAAAGAAATTTCACCTTAGTGCTTACTTCTTTCGTGGTGACAGTAAAATACAAAGTGCCCTACCAGTCGTTGCCATCCAGGGTGAGACAGGTCTCGTCGTCCATCACCACCGTCACGTCGTGGATTGCCGGTAAAATCGATTTAACCATCCTATTCAGGCGCTGCCGCTGCTTCATTGCCTGCAGCTCCGAGACTTTTTCCTCGGTCTTCCTCTTCAGTATCCTTTGGATCTTTTTGTCGCTCAGGGTCGTCCGGAACCGGGCTTTCTTTCAATGCTCTGATTGGTGTCCAATAGTGCCAAGATATTGTAGATGTCAGAACGGGCGTATCCGGTGTCCACGTAATGCGGCACGATGTCCGTTTTCGACGCGCAGGCTACCGTTATTTAAACGCGCAAATCAAATTTTTTCTGATGATTCATGGGTTAATATGATTGTTGCTGCATGCGTAGTTTCGTCAGTGCGTGTAAAGGTAAACACATGAAAAATGGGCAATTTTTTCCATTTTTTTTAGCGCAAACGTTATTAGAGTTATTGAAAACAAAATTCTGCACCAATTTCAACAATTAGGGGGGGGCAATGGCCCCCTGCCCCCCTCTGGCTACGCCTATTGCTCATTTTTGCTCATGCTAAATTTGGTTGAATTTACTTAATTAGTTTTTTAATTGTTAAGAAATATGTATTGCAATTGGGAACATGTTTCTCACTCCCAAAAAACTTATCATGCCGTATTTGGTTGCATTTGCTTTATCGGTTCTCGAGTTGTGAAGGAATTAATGTTTCACTTGTATGGAAGCCTTCTTTTCAGAAGAGGGAGGGTGCCGAACCATCGTTTAAATATTCAAATTTGGTTTCATTTACTTGATTAGTTCCCGAGATGTGCAGAAATTTGTATTTCATTCATATGGGATCCATCCCTTTCATAATAGGGAGGGCACGGTGCTCCCACAGACCGTTATTATAAAAAAAAATGCACCAAAGAATCTGAGTACACCATTCGATTCTTAATGACGTCCAGAATCTCTGGTCAAAATTTCAAAATCATAGTACGGTACATTTTTGAGTAATGCCATTTTGAAGGTCGTAAAGACAAAAAAGTTATATTAAATCGACGAAAATCTCAATGTAAAGCACGTTTTTCACCACAATTTTATGAAACAACTTCCAAAATAGTTTCTACACATTCCAAGTATTATATTTCAAGATATTTACAATTGGTGGAAAGATTTATTTGAAAATCCTACAGTGCACAGTGGTCTTAATTCGAAAAATCGTGATCGTTCTAGATTCGACTATAAAAAAATTGATTTTATGTACTCAATGTCTCCAGCAAAATTGTTTCATAGAACAAGGCCTTACTTTTGGTTGTTTTGGTTTTTCGATCAATCCACCTAACAGTTAGATAAAAAAAATATTTTTTCTAAATTTCAATATACCGGATTACTTCCTTCAGCAAAGTTGTAGAAAATTTTAAAAGAAAAACAATTGCTAAATACTGTGATGTCTTATATGAACGTTGAACACGACAAAATAGAGTTTTTTGTAGAACACCCCTCCTTAAAATCAGTTTTTTCTCTATATTTTTTTGTGAGTGTCAAAACAATAAATTTTACAAATTCTTGAGGAAAGCTTAGTTGAATGCATAAATTTTTAGAACATTTTGCATTGTTTTGATCATTACAGACGAAATCATAAACGAAAAACTGATTTCAAGGAGGGGTGTTTTACAAAAAACTCTATTTTGTCGTGTTCAACGTACATATAGGACATCGCAGTATTGGGCAATTGTCTTACAGTTTTTATTTAACTGTTAGGTGGATTGATCGAAAAACCAAAACCCCCAAAAGTAAGGCCTTGTTCTATGAAACAATTTTGCTGAAGACATTGAGTACATAAAGCAATTTTTCATAGTCAAATCTAGAACGATCACGATTTTTCGAATTTAGACCACTGTGCACTGTGGGATTTTCAAATAAATCTTTCCACCAATTGTATATGTCTTGAAATATAATACTTGGAATGTGTAGAAACTATTTTGGAAGTTTTTTTCATAAAAATGTGGTGAAAAACGTGCTTTACATTGAGTATTTCGTCGTTTTAATATCCCTTTTTTGTACCGTGGAGGGGTCTCGAGCTATCTTAGTAACCTTTCTCGGCCCCTCAAACCCTTATATGGAAAATTTTACGGCGATCCGTGCAGTAGTTTCCGAGCCTGTATGTACAGGACTGCATTTTTATATGTTCAGATGGGAAATATATTGCATCCAATAAATTGAACTTTTGTAAACGTCCTTTCAAAATTTTCAGAACTTAAGTATGGAAAAAAGTTCTACCGACTGAATTTCGGATTGACATGTATTTGACCGAGAATATTTTCTAAGAAAAACATTTCCAAAAACGTTATTTGGTAAAATGTTGGTTAGGTAATGACATTTATTTTTTTTCACAACATTAATTTGACACGGCACAATACGATGACATTGATGATCGTTTGATATTGAGGGCAGACTAAAGCTTTGTTTAGTTTATAATTAGTTTATTTGACACGGCACGATACATTTTCTGTTTTACTGAGCCAAGTACAATTCGTTTTAATTCTACGTTAGCAGGGAAAAGAGGGAGGCCTTTTCTTTATTCTCGCGGCCGACTACGAGCTAGTGGGGATTTAAGGTGAGAGGAGGGGAGATACAATTTTGACTTAAAACTATTTTGGAACTTTGTTTTTCAACTGGTAGAGCAATTGTATTCTTGTTTGTTGTGGGTTCAAAATATTTGTGTAAGCATAGTTGCGGGCTCTTCGTTTCCGTGTCTTCAGCATAGCATATTTGTATCCTTAATCTGACAAATAGACAAAGAAAATTTTAAATTTTAATGTCAGCGTTTTTCAGAAAGCAGTATAACTGTGTCATGTACTGGAGATCACCGCTTCCCAGAATGTCTCTAACGGGTACGTTCGGTTGTTTTCCTCGGGCCCGAAGGGAATCTATAAGCTCAGACCTAACACCACAGTATTCGGTACACGACCAAACAACATGCTCGATGTCATGGTAGCCATCGCCACAAACGCAGTGATTACTGTCTACAAGCCCTATACGAAAGAGATGCGTGTTTAACGTGTAGTGATTGGACATAAGTCTAGACATCACGCGAATGAAGTCCCGACCTACATCCAACCCCTTGAACCATGCTTTCGTCGATACCTTAGGAAAAATGGAATGTAGCCACCGTCCCAGTTCATCTGAGTTCCATGATGATTGCCAACTGTTGAGTGTTCTCTGACGCAAAATGCTATAAAATTCATCATAAGCAATTGGTCTTTCATAAATATCGCCATCAATAGCACCCACCTTAGCTAAAGAGTCAGCCTTTTCGTTACCCGGAATCGAGCAATGAGAAGGGACCCACGCTAAGGTAACCCGGTAATTTTTATCTGTTAAAGCACTTAAAAACCACCGTATTTTCCCCAGGAAATACGGGGTGTGCTTCACAGGCTTCATCGATCGCAGAGCCTCAATGGCACTGAGACTGTCTGTGAAGATGAAGTAGTGGTCTGTGGGTAGGGTTTCGATGATTCCAAGAGAGTACTGAATAGCAGCAAGTTCTGCGACGTACACGGAAGCAGGAGCATCGAGTTTGTAGGAGGCGGTAAAATTTTCGTGGAAAACACCGAAGCCAGTGGACTCATCTAGATTAGATCCGTCAGTGTAAAACCTTTTATCATAACTAACATGTTTGAACTTATTCGAAAAAATCTTAGGGATCTCTTGGGGTCGCAATTGATCCGGGATACCAGAAATGTCTTGTTTCATGGTGGTGTCGAAAAATATAGCATTATTAGAAGTATCTAAAAGTGCGACATTGGAGGAATCGTATGAAGAAGGATTAATATCTTGAGCCATATAGTCAAAATATAAAGTCATAAATCTGGATTGAAATTGAAGGTCGACCAACCTCTCGAAATTTTCAATTACTAATGGGTTCCTAACTGTGCATCGAATTAGCAACCGGTAAGAGAGATTCCAAAAACGATGTTTCAACGGAAGAATACCCGCTAACACTTCAAGACTCATCGTATGGGTCGACTGCATGCAACCCAAGGCAATACGCAAACAACGATATTGTATTCTCTCTAATTTTATAATGTGCGTGTTCGCGGCGGAGCGGAAGCAGAAACAGCCGTACTCAAGAACTGACAATATCGTTGTTTGGTAAAGCCTTAGAAGGTCTCCTGGGTGGGCTCCCCACCAGGTTCCGGTAATCGTACGAAGAAAATTAATCCTCTGTTGGCATTTTCGTGTCAGATACCTAATATGACAAGCCCAGGTGCATTTAGAGTCGAACCAGACCCCGAGATATTTAGCGACTAAAACCTGAGAGATCGTTTTACCCGTTAGTAGGAGCTGCAGCTGAGCTGGGTTATGCTTCCTAGAAAAAACGACCAACTCAGTTTTCTCCGGAGAGAATTCGATACCCAGCTTAAGAGCCCATTCAGACAAATTGTCTAAGGTATCTTGCAATGGTCCTTGCAGATCGCTAGCCTCGCTACCAGTAATGGATACAACGCTATCGTCTGCAAGTTGCCTTAGCGTGCATGAATTTGCAAGACATTCATCGATGTCATTGACGTAAAAATTATATAAGAGAGGACTTAAACATGAGCCCTGGGGAAGGCCCATGTAACTAATTCGGGAAGTTGTCGAATCGCCATGTGAGAAATACATATGCTTTTCTGACAACAGATTGAGCAAAAAGTTATTCAAATTTAGTGAAAGTCCCTGCGAATGAAGTTTCGCGCTTAAAACTTCTACAGAGACAGAGTCAAAAGCCCCCTTAATATCCAAGAACGCAGAAGCCATTTGCTCTTTTCGAGCAAATGCGAGTTGAATTTCAGTAGAAAGCAACGCTAGGCAATCGTTCGTCCCTTTGCCCCGGCGAAAGCCAAATTGAGTATCTGAAAGTAAACCGTTTGTTTCGACCCATTTGTCTAACCGTAAGAGGATCATTTTCTCCATTAATTTCCGGAGGCAAGAGAGCATTGCAATCGGCCTATATGAATTGTGATCAGAGGCAGGTTTCCCGGGTTTCCGAATAGCAATGACTTTTACCTCCCTCCAGTCATGCGGAACAATATTTAGCTCAAGAAACTTGTTGAACAAGTCCAACAAGCGTCTTTTTGCAGAGTCGGGTAGATTCTTCAACAGGTTGAATTTTATTCTATCTAACCCTGGAGCCTTATTGTTGCACGACAGGAGAGCCATTGAAAATTCCAACATCGAAAATGGAGGCTCTTCCGTAGTTACTATAAACGCGTCGCGAAAGGTTTTCTGTTCCGGTACAGAGTCCGGACAGACCTTTTTGGCAAAATCGAGTATCCAGCGATCTGAATACTCCTCACTCTCATTCGAAACGTCACGGTTCCGCATGCGCCTGGCGGTATCCCAAAGAGTGCTCATCGCTGTTTCCCTCGACAACGCGTTTACGAACCGCCGCCAGTACCCGCGTTTTTTCGCCTTTACTAAGCTCTTCATCTGCCTGCCCAGTGCCTCGTACTTTCGTAGTAGGTTGACAGTGCCGTACTCCCGGTAGTCCTTATACGCCGCGGACCTTCGCGCGTACAGCTCAGAGCACTCTTTGTCCCACCATTTGTTGGGAGGGCGTTGTCTAATCGTTACCCCGGGTATCGGTTTCGTCTGAGCTTGCGTCGCGGCGTCGATTATCAAGCCAGCTAAGAACGCGTATTCTTCCTCCGGAGGAAGTTCCTCGTGAGTCTCGATAGATTCCGCTATAATAGACTCATAACGCTTCCAATCAATATTACGTGTAAGGTCGTAGGAAATATTGATTGGGTTCGGGGGAGTTGAACCATTAGCAATTGATATAACGATTGGAAGATGATCACTACCGTGGGGATCGTTGATTACTTTCCACTGGCAATCTAACGCTAGTGATGTCGAGCAGAGGGATAGGTCAAGCACGCTTTCACGTGCCGGAGGATTAGGTACGCGTGTCGCTTCCCCAGTATTCAAAACTGTCATATTGAAGTCGTCGATCAAGTTACAGATTAAAGAAGATCGGTTGTCGTCGTACAGCGACCCCCATAGCGAACAGTGAGAGTTAAAATCTCCCAAAATCAAAAAAGGTGCGGGAAGCAATTCTGCTATATCAAGGAGTTGCTTCTGTTCAATCCGCGCGGATGGGGGAATATATAACGAAACAAGGCAAAGGTCTTTTCCATTCATATTCGTTTGAATGGCAACAACTTCAATATTCGAGATCGAGGGGAGGTCAATTCTGAAAAAAGAATAGCACTTTTTGATCCCTAAAAGTACCCCTCCACCGTGTGAGTCTCGATCTCGACGAATGATGTTAAAATCGTGGAA
Organism: Wyeomyia smithii; assembly: GCF_029784165.1. NCBI lineage: Eukaryota > Metazoa > Arthropoda > Insecta > Diptera > Culicidae > Wyeomyia > Wyeomyia smithii. The sequence continues at coordinate 249,665,267 of NC_073696.1, forward strand.
ATTAAGTTGGTCATTTGAATTGAGAAAAGTTTCACAAAGCGCGAACGCATCACAATTGTATGTGTTTATCAAATGTGAAAATAAATCAAATTTGGGGATGATACTTCTGCAGTTCCACTGTAACACAGTGACAAAATTCCTAACCTCTTTCAACGAATTAGTCATCGAAAGATACGATAGCTGAAATGAGGGGCCAAGTTGCTGTGAGTTGCTTCAAAAAGGTTTTCACTGTTGGGAGAAGGGCAAGAAGAATGTTTTGAAGGGGATCTGGTATGTTGAATGTTTTAAATATCCAGTCCACAATATCAGAGAATTTTATGAACCCTGTTTCTTTTATGTCTTCTGATCGAGAAATGGGTGCCCGAGGGGTTTTTGGTGCCCCAGGAAGCGGTGGGTACTCCTGGTTTGATTTGAAATTAAAACCGGGGGGTACTTGCTTCGGTTTTTCTTCACCGCTTCCTTTTTGTGTTGTCTTATTGGTCATTCCGCTAGGGGTTATCTTACGACCTTTACGAGAAAGATTAGGAGAGTTGAGCATTCTCCTCTTCCTAGATCCCTCTGGCAAGGCATAGGAACACCCTTCGACGGGATCGTCAGATGTACCCTCATCGGTTGGCAAAAAGGAAAAGATGTTTCCTGTCGAGGGTGGCTCAGCCCTCTTAAGCATTTCTGCAAAAGAGCGCTTTGATCGTTCCTTAAGGGAACGCTTAATTTTTTCCTCGCGCTGTTTGTAAGCGGGACATGCCGGAAGGTCATGCCGAGTTCCCTCGCAATAAAGACACTTTTCAGTATCCCCACTGCAAGCGTTCTCAGCATGATTGCCTCCGCACTTGCTACAGCGTGCCTTGTTGCAGCAGTAGGTGGCTGTGTGACCTAACTGCTTACAGTTTTGGCAATGCATGACCCGCGGTACGAACAGGCGTACAGGTAGACGAACCCTGTCCAAGCGGACGTAGTTCGGCAGCGCGGATCCGGCGAATGTTACTCGGAAGGAATCCGAAGGGAGGAATTTCTTCTTCCCTTCTTCGATGGATACTGAATGCAATTGCTTGCAATCCAGTATCTTTACACTTTGCATCAAGGGGTTTTTAAAGCAGCCAACTCCATGACGCAAAATGTCATCGACAGTGAGATTCCCCTCGGTAACCACACCGTCGATTTCTACATCCTTGGCAGGGATGTACACGCGATACTCTCTCGTGAAGAGCTCGTAGCCAGCAATTTCGTTTGCTTGCTTCAAGCTACTCACGACAACTCGCAGTTTGTTCGGCCTCACCTTCGTAATCTCGGTTACGGCCGAAAAATGTTTTGCCAGGTCTTTGCCAATTTGGATAATATTCAATGGCTTCTTTATGGGCCGGAAAAAAACAACGTAGGGACCGCCAGCGGCATCTGGGTAAGCTTTTACCCGTACTTCCGGTACTCTTGGTACAGGACTTGGCAAAGGGGAGGGCACAGGGGAAGGTAGGGGTGTGCTGATGGGAGAAATTTCAATTTCTTCCCCGTTTGTTTCCACCTCCAGGAAAAGTTGCACCTGCATGTCGTCCATTTTGCGGGAGCGTTACGCTCTACCGCACACAAACGATAAATATTCGAATATGGGGGGGGGGTTCAAGTAGTTGATGTTAAATTTTAAAAACAATTTTTCAATCTACAATGGATCAAATAAAAAAAAAGACAGTAATACTAATACTAATAACAATAGTAATAATAATAATAATAATAATAATTATAGTAATAGTATTAATAATAACAATAATAATATCAATAATAATATTAATAATAATATTATAACATAGTAATAATATTGATAATAATAGTAAAAATTCTAAAGGTAATACTTCACCGAACGTCTAAGTCACGACCTCACGGCTGATAGTAGGATTAATCGAGCGTCTCCGCAGAACAAACAATGACGATCCAGCTTTGTGTTGAGACACAGTGGCCGTGTCCTACACGCGACCTTGTAGATGCCACTTGTAGTTGACTTCCACTCGCTCGATCGTATGATGGTCCGTGCTGCTAGCGGGGTAACAGCGGTGCGGGAGAATTATTCTTGCTGATATATCAGCTGCGTATCGAATCACTGGCGGGGTAGCCTGCCCCTACCAGTGTGCAGATGTTTCTGCCGATATATAACAGTCTATTGTTATTGCGCAGCACGAGAACTAATCGACAAAAAAACACCCGTACGATAACTCGTGTATTGTTATTTTGCGAACTCAAACGGAGATAAACAATTTGCGTCTAATCGAGACGAAAGCAAAACAACGAATGTGACTAAAGCTTTGTTGTTGTTTATGAATTAAAAAGCAATAAAACGGCTCAAAACAATCAGTTAATTGGTTTCCCGGGGCAGTGTTGTAATTACTCCCGTAATCTGCACTAATACTATTTTTTTAGACAGCTTTCGTTCAAGCCGCAATGGATTCAGACCGGCAGCGTGCCACTGTATAAAGAACATCAAACGCTCCCCCCTGGCTATTGGTTCAGGACGACCCTAGTGTGCTCACCATTTTCAGCAGCTTATCATCCTTTGTACGGCATAGATTATAAACGACTTAAAAAGCTCAAATTCAACAGGTCGTTGTGTAGGGTTAATGGTGCCATTTCTTCATGCTTGCCTGAGTAGGTATATTTGTTAGTATCGAACTGAACGCACTGCTGAAGTGTATCTTTTTGGCAGAAATCGAACCCCCTGTCGTACAAACTTTCTTCACGAAAACCTCCTGCTCCAGACAGGCTCGTACTAAGCCGATTACTTCCACGGTACCGTACAAAGCTATTTATAGCAGCTGGTTGATGCTGTTGACACATATGTGTTGTTGTATAGCATTCGATACCATCAGCCAGCGGCTCGAGAAAAGCACAAAACTTCATCAAGATTTCGTTCTCCGTTGGCTTGGGTGAAAAAGGGAGAGGCGAGTCAGCTGCGGAACATCGATGAGCTTTGCCGGTACATTTTCCGGTCGTGTATCGTGTTTATCACGACGCCGTATTCAATTAAGTTCACAATTCAATCACTCTCCTTGAGGACCAATTTCGACTCATTTTCCTAGCCGGCCGGGTTTGCCGGGCACTTTCGTGCTCCTCTGCAAGAAGTAACAACAGCCAGAGCTCAGGCTCGCATGCACATAGGTTCAACATTGCGCTGCACATTGCTAACGCTCTCGTTGGTCCTATTTACAGGCGGTATGTGAAGGGACGGAGATAGTGAAGAGCGAATTCACCGTGTCGTTGCATCTTCGAGACACCCTTGTAGCAACATTACCGATGACACAACATTTGCTACCTACTTGTCATGAAGCATGTAGAACCTGCAGCGCTGTTCCGCACCTCCCTTCGATAGACGTGACAGTTCAATAGGCACGTTTTCTGCGTATGTCAAGAAAAAGAAAGCGTGAAAGATGTGCTAGCAATTGAGACTATTTCCGACGAATTAATACTATTTGAAAGGCAATTTTATTCCAGGAATTAGCGAAGATTGGTGGAATTCGATTTTTCGTTCCATACCCAAAATCAAATTCACTAAGCATCTGTTGAATTTGGCATGAGCAGCTGTATATGTGGGAAAGTTTCCCACACCTTATTTTCATTTTTGGTACAGGGTATCAGTATCAACGCAAAACACGCGAGAGTTGTGTCGTGACTTCCAGCTTATGATGACGAGAAAGCCGGTTTACAGTGTACTTTGGCTTACTCTTAACATTATATTATAAGGTAGTGATGCAGCTTGCCGTGTTTTGCAGTGCAAGAGCAGAATTCCTTGCGTAGGTACCGCTACTGAAGGTAACTTTGAGAGCAAGTCAAGAGAATGTGATGTAGACATTTTTGACATATTTGATATTTTTGCCATTTCTGAACCAAAGTCACGTCATTTCACGCTCAACATCCCCTGTTGTTCATCGTGAAATGCGTCGCTTTGTTGTCACCATGGTTATGGGAAGTGACACGACCCATTCTCCTCCCCGTAGACAAGGAAGCAAGTGATACCAGATTCACCCAAGTGGGAACGATATCTCCTGCTGAGTGTTCAATACTTTCCCCGATGCATGCGAAAGGAAACCGCTTATGCAGCTTATCGCGTACGTAAACGAAGGAACGCCAGACGAGGAACGAGTTGATAATAACCATGTCTAGGTGAGTTACATTGTTACAGACCTCTCGAAACGTCGAATAAAAAAAACCGCGATGTTGATGAATTTATGATCGATGTGAGGATTTAGACATATTATCTTTTCCTTGAGTTTCTTGATTTGAAAAATGTACCACACAACACCAGTTTAAGTTGAAAAATAAATTAGATAAACTTTATATAGAAGTTTCGCTATAAAAAACTAAATTGCATTTTCATGACCATTTGTCTAATGTTTCCCTATTCAACACCCGGCATGTGAATTCGGCTATCACTTCATCTCTCGGGGCAAACGAAATGCCCTCAACGGAAACACACGACAGCTAATGGAAAAGATCTCACCGAAAGATGAATTCATGGGGCACTCGGTAATGCATTACCATACTTCAGAGCAACATATCACTTCTAATCCTTCATCAATGAACCGGCAAAAAAGCAAAGAGTAAAGCAAATCCATTTCAATTAGTAAATAAGCCTGGAAACATTGTGCGGCGGCATTCAAGCGGATGAAAAACGCTTCGATTTCAATCATCCCATACCCATCTGTTACCGGCGGCGGACATAACTCTTAGCGAGAAATTTTACTGCCTGTCAGTCTCGAATAAACCGGTGCCAGTCTTTTTTCGTTCTCTCTCTCTCTCTCTCTCTCTCTCTCTCTCTTCTCTCTCTCTCTCTCTCTCTCTCTCTCTCTCTCTCTCTCTCTCTCTCTCTCTCTCTCTCTCTCTCTATATCTATCTCTATCTCTCTCTCTCCCTCTCTCTCTCTTTTTTTTTCTCTCTCTCTCTCCTTCTGTCTCTCTACGGCTTCCATGCGCTGATCCCAGTCCGAGCTGCTGTGATTGCACACGAGCATTTACCACCAGGACTAAGTCAAGTAGATTTCGTGACAATCCGCGCTACGATTGGACGCCCGTACATCATTCCGTTAGTCTGGTGAAAAGCGAACTGCTCGTCCTGTTTCATGGCTATGTTCTAACTAATGTTCGTTTTTCAAGTATGAATGGTTAGCGTAGCTTCTTTCGAAAAAACACATACTGTAAATATTCTGTTGAAAGTAAACTGCTTCTAAACCTTAAAAATAAGCTGATTCTGAATACTAATTTTGGTATATTAAATCATTGAAAACATTTGAACGAATATTAAATATGGAGTTTTGATACTTTTTTCATTTACTCATAATCGTCATTGCAAAACTTAACTAAAATTTGATCTAAACTTACTGAAAAACGCTACCCGTCGCTATATTATGAGAAGAGGTTGGTGATGCGATTTTTTTTGTTTAGATAGTTTATTTTTTTGGTGATGTGATCTTTATTTTACAAATTGGGACACAACCTCACATAGTTGATAATCGTGAATCATCCGTATTGTAACGGTATCTGTGGGGGAACGAATTGGCAACGAAACGAAACGTAACTTTAGGCCAATCTAGAGCTACCAAGTCGTAACCGACCGATGCCTTTACGCTAAACAACTTCGCTCAAGCGCCATCAGTTCAGAGAACTGATGCGAAGCTGCATGTTTTATCCCGGCTAGCGTCTACAGGGCGGGTTTACTGGATACCATCCTCTCGTTCATTCAACGGAGAAAACATACGATACAACCGAAATACTCAAATTTGAAAGAACGTGAGAACCTATACTCAAGGGGATCTCTACAAAGGGGGCTTCACTCACTGAATAGTCATACTGCTCACTGATATAGGTTAGATTGGTATAATTTGCATCGCGTTTGTTATAAATTCGTACAATGTGTCATGTATATTATGATTAACTAATTAACTAAATTCTACATGGCTAACTCTGACCTTAGTTAACGTTGAGTTGTGTGCGCCTTCGATCTGTGCTGACTGGACACGGTTGCTTTGGCGGCCATTGCCGCGTTATACTGGAGTACGGCAAACCAACGCATGTTGAAACGATGTCGTGTCGCTAGGTGCTGATACAGTAGTGATGCACACGGGATAGCGTTGTTGAAGTCTTAGGCACCGTTAGTCGATGCCGGGACGACTCGAATCTGGCGAGGCACGCGGGATACTGAATTGCCGCAAGCGGTGTCGATCGAGCAGACCAATCTGCTTGTGATAAACGGCCACGTGGTGTTCGTTGCGAGTTTTCTAATACTGCCGCCGGGGCACTTTCACTGACTCAAAGCTTTAACGGTAGTTTCTACGGTTGTGCCGTTCCGGTGAGCACGAAACCTTGCCGACGCCTTGCGGCAAAACCGGGCGGTTGCGTCCACTGGCTCAGGGTGTTGGCTTGCACTAGAGATGGTCGGGTATGGGGAATTTGTTACCCGTACCCGACTTATTGAGAATTTTTGACCTGGTTACCTAGCACATTTTATGTACTGATTGTCATATGTGGTTCCTCGAGATGATGGCCGGAGTTGGGCTAGAACCGATTGTTCATGTGAATGAATGTTAATGAACCCAGAGCTCCAGGCGACATATTGGTTCTTCTTGAATACAGCGTAGCACCTGTCACTGAGAATGTCCGCTCGTCTGATACTGAAAAATTTGTGCATATCACGCAGCAAAATATTTATTCATAACTGTGTACGGAGAATTTGGGTTCCATTTTTAGTGTTAGTTACCTCATATTAAAAATGATCAAGGATTTCAATTACTTATTTTGTATGTATACGTATGATTCATATAAAATACTTGAAATTTTTATTTTGTTTCGAGAGATCAATGAAAATTCAATAGAATTTTTTTGAAAGATTCATAATAACTTTATAATGAACCAGATCGAAACAACTAGAAGATCAGGATAAATTAACCTATAACTAGTGGACCCCTTTATTTTATATTTGTTATGCAGACTGGCTGGACAAGATGTTTCCAGATGGAAGTTTTCTGAAAATCACTCGAGTTTTCACATACAATGAATTATTCTGGCAGGTGGTCCACTATGGGGAAGGGATCCACTATATATAAATTTACCATACTAGAACAATACGGAGAATGATGAGAAATGCATGTCTAGTAGAGCTCAAAATAAACGACGAGTTTAATGTGTACATCGTAGCAACCTGGAATCTAAAATTCGGTATAACACAGATATTTTCGTACATGCGGCATCCCTGATCATAGTGCAAACCAAGCCCTGGGAGGAAGAAACGAATACTACACTAAAAATCGGTCGAAACAGATGAAACGGACATTTGTCGTTTTTTGATAGCGTGTAAGTATCTTCCTGCTGTAACCCGAGCATGATTCGAACTAAGTTTTTAGTAATATCAGGAATACTAAATGTGCAAATTTGTCTGTAAAACACAGATTTTTCTAGTCAGTTTCTTCAGATTTTTAAGTTTATATATATTTACGCGGACTTTTTTTTTGTTCACACATTTATTTGACACGATTTCGCAGACTTGCGAAGAGTTGCAATAATTTTACAATTTTATACCTCACTAGTCTGTGGAACTAAAATCAACATTGAACCGTGATGAAGTGTATAGTTCGAAATTGTTACCAAACGACAGGTTTTTTGATACCCGAGTAATAATTACGGAGGAGGTATTCCACATATTACACGTTTTAACCACAAAAATGTTTTAAAAAAATCGGCAAACTTTCAAAACTCTTACTAAAGGACAGAAATATTATGTTTCAGAAAATATTATTAATTTTATTGCGTGTATGGATGTTTTTTTTTTTCTTCACATAACATTTATTTGACACGGCACAAATACAATTTAATGTTTAACGGCGCCAATTATATCTGATGACTTAAAAACTAAAGCAAATTTTTTATCCTCGCTGCCGACTACGAGCTGAAATTAAGTCTAACTTAAAACTAGCATGGGATTTCCAATCAGTGTTTTGTTGTTCAATGGTCGTCTGATAATCGTCGAATGGCATGTATGGATTCGTTCTGCTGAGCCACGATGTCGTGAGTTGGGACAGAGGCTCGTAGTCCTTGGGTCCTGGTTCTGTTGTGCGGGGTCTGGTTGCTGGTTTTGTGCTTAAGGTTCAAACGTGTTCTTGTCGTTTTGTTGGGTGTAGACGGAGGGGAACGGGACTAGACTGGGGCGTGGATGGATTTCAGGAAAACGTATATAAGGGACATGTAGGATAGGTCACGGCTCGCCAAGACATCACGAACAGGAACAGCCGGCTGTCTACCCTCGGCCTGCAGGGAAGCTATTAATTTAGACCTGGCGTCACGGTGTACAGGGCATGACCAAACCACATGCTCTATGTCGTGATAACCTTCACCACAGGCACAGATACCACTTTCCCCGAGCCCAACACGACGGAGGAGCGCGTCAAATCTATAGTGATTGGACACAAGCCGGGACATCACGCAAATGAAATCCCGACCTACATCCAACCCCTTGAACCACGGGTTCGTCGATACTTTGGGGATTATGGAATGTAACCACCTTCCCAATTCCCCTCTGGTCCAAGCATTTTGCCAACTGATGATCGTATTCTGACGTACAAGTGCGAAAAATTCATTAAAGGCAATTGGTCTTTCATAAATATCACCGTTTGTTGCGCCCACCTTAGCCAAAGAGTCCGCTTTCTCATTACCCGGTATCGAGCAGTGAGAAGGGACCCACGCTCAGGTAATCTGAGTAGATTTTTCGGATAAAGCACTCAGATGTTCCCGTATTTTCCCCAGGAAATACGGAGAGTGCTTAACATCTTTCATCGATCGGAGAGCCTCAATGGAACTGAGACTGTCCGTAAAGATGAAATAATGGTCCGTGGGCATTTTTTCGATAATCCCTAGGGTGTACTGAATTGCAGCTAATTCTGCGACGTAAACAGAAGCAGGATTATCGAGCTTATGGGAGACGGTTAAATTGTTATTGAAGATACCGAAGCCAGTGGACCCATCAAGAAGTGATCCGTCAGTGTAGTACATATTGTCGCAGTTGATGTTTCGATATTTATTGGAAAAAATTTTAGGGATCTGCTGCACGCGTAAATGATCCGGGATTCCACGAGTTTCTTCTATCATGGATGTATCGAAAAACACAGTAGAATCAGAAGTATTTGATAAGTCGACACGATTTGGAATATTCGAAGAAGGGTTAATATTTTGGGACATGTGATTGAAATACAATGTCATAAAACGGGTTTGAGAATTAAGTTCGATTAACCTTTCAAAATTTTCAATCACGGGACGGTTCAAGACCTCACATTTGATTAGAATACGAGAAGACAGGCTCCAGAAGCGGTTTTTCAATGGTAGTACTCCAGCTAAGACCTCCAAACTCATCGTATGGGTCGATTGCATGCAACCTAAGGCGATACGCAAACAACGATATTGTATTCGCTCCAGTTTGATCAAATGTGTGTTTGCTGCGGAGCGGAAGCAGAAACACCCGTATTCAATAACAGACAATATCGTTGTTTGGTAAAGCCTTATAAGGTCTCCTGGATGGGCTCCCCACCATTGTCCGGTTATTGTACGAAGAAAATTCACTCTTTGTTGACATTTTTTCATCAGATACCTCACGTGACAACCCCAGGTGCCTTTAGAGTCGAACCAGACACCAAGATATTTTTGTACCAAAACCTGAGAAATCGTTTTACCCATTAATTGTATTTGAAGCTGAGCAGGTTCATGCTTCCTAGAAAAAACTACTATCTCAGTCTTCTCCGGAGAGAATTCGATACCTAGCTGTAAAGCCCAAGCAGACAAATTGTCCAAGGTATCTTGCAATGGTCCTTGCAAATCGGCAGCTTTGGCTCCTGTAACAGAGATTACACTGTCGTCTGCAAGTTGTCTTATCGTGCATGAATTTGCCAGACATTCGTCGATGTCATTTACATAAAAGTTGTAAAGAAGGGGGCTTAAACATGAGCCCTGGGGAAGACCCATGTAGCTAATGCGAAAAGTTGCCAAATCGCCATGCGTAAAATGCATGTGCTTTTCGGACAACAAATTGTGCAAAAAATTGTTCAAAATTGGAGAAAATCCTTGTCGGTGAAGTTTACCCGAAAGAATGTCAATAGAAACGGAATCAAAAGCCCCCTTAATGTCCAAGAACGCAGACGCCATTTGTTCTTTACGAGCATACGCCAGCTGAATATCTGTTGAAAGCAACGCAAGACAATCATTCGTCCCTTTGGCACGGCGGAAGCCAAATTGAGTTTCTGATAGTAGACCATTTGATTCGACCCAGTGGTCTAAACGACGGAGTATCATTTTTTCCATCAATTTCCGGATACAGGATAGCATTGCAATCGGCCTATAAGAGTTGTGATTAGAAGCTGGTTTCCCTGGTTTTTGGATGGCGATCACCTTCACTTGCCTCCAATCCTGCGGTACAATGTTTTGCTCCAGGAACTTATTGAACAAGTTCAACAAGCGCCTCTTGGCATTGCCGGGTAGATTCTTCAACAAGTTGAATTTGATTCTATCTAATCCAGGCGCGTTATTGTTACAGGACAGGAGGGCAACTGAAAGTTCTGCCATCGTAAAAGGTGATTCTATCGCGTCGTGGCCCGGAGACGCATCGCGAACAATATTTTGCTCAGGAACAGAGTCCGGACATACTTTCCTGGCAAAATCAAATATCCACCTACTTGAAGACTCCTCGCTTTCGTTGACCGTTACGCGATTCCGCATTCTTCGGGCTGTGTTCCAAAGAGTGCTCATCGATGTCTCCCTCGACGTCTCGTTCACGAACCGACGCCAATATCCACGTTTCTTTGCTTTAGCCAAGCTTTTAAGCTTGGTATCAAGCTCCGAATACCGTAAATAGTCGCCAGGTATACCTCCCGTCTGGTAGGCCTTAAACGCGTCGGATCTTTGCGTGTAGACATCGGAGCACTCTTGGTCCCACCACGGAGTGGGAGGCCGTTCTTTGATCGTTACGCCGGGATATTTCTTCGTTTGGGCTTGCAACGCGGCGTCGAGAATCAAGCCCGCGAGGAGGTTGTATTCTTCAAGTGGTGAATGATGTTGGATCGACTCGACCGCTTCTGAAATCATTTCCTCGTATAACTTCAAATTGACATTCTGTGTGAGGTCATACGGAATGTCAATTGGTCGCATGCGAGTTGACCCGTTAGTAATTGAAATAAGAATAGGCAGATGGTCGCTACCGTGAGGATCGAGGATTACCTTCCATGTGCAATCCAACCGTAGCGACGTCGAACATAAGGATAGATCCAAAGCGCTTGGGCGCGCTGGAGGTTTCGGGATACGTGTCATTTCACTGTTGTTTAAAATAGTCATGTCGAAGTCATCGCAAAGGTTATAGATTAAAGAGGAGCGGTTATCATTGTATGGGGAACCCCAAGCCACGCCATGAGAGTTGAAGTCTCCCAAAATCAAACGTGGCGAGGGAAGAAGTTCTATTAAATCAAAGAGCAGCCGTTGCCCAACCTGTGCTCTGGGGGGAATATATATTGAGGCAATACAAAGCTCTTTACCTTGTATTGTCATTTGACATGCGACAACTTCGATGCCTGGAATCGAGGGGAGGTTAATACGATAGAAAGAATAGCACTTTTTAATCCCTAAAAGTACTCCTCCATATGGGGTGTCTCGATCAAGGCGAATAATATTAAAATCATGGAAGTTGAGATCAATATTTGAAGTAAGCCAAGTTTCACAAAGGGAAAATGCATCGCATTTGTTTTTATTTATCAAAACTTTAAACGAATCAATTTTTGGTAAAATACTTCTACAATTCCACTGTAAGACAGAGATAGAATCCTTCATATACGCAGTTGAATTAGGCATCGAAGGATACAATCGCTGCAAGGAGAGGCCATTGGGCAGTCAACTGCTTCAAAAATGATCTAACTGTTGGGAGGAATGCTGTAAGAAAAATTTTAATTGGATCGGGTACATTGAAAGTTTCAAAAATCCAGTCCACAATGTCAGAAAATTTCACTAATCCAGAGTTTGTTTCATCAACTGGGAGTGTAAAAGGAGCAACTGGGGTTTTAGATGTTCCTGGCAGTGCTGGGAACTCCTTCTGGGACTTTAAATTTGCCAGCCCAGGAGGAGTTTGCTTCGGTTTTTCCGCAGCACTGTTTGGTTTGTTTGTAACTTTCATTTCACTTTGAGAAATCTTAGGACCTTTTCTGGGAAGTTTAGGAGAGGAAATATTTTTCCTCTTTCTAGACTCCCCAGGATTGGCGTAAGATGCTCCCGCTGGTGAATCGTCAGAATCGGTTTCCTCAGAGGGCAACAGATCGAAGGGGTTCGAAGTAACGGGAGAAGTGGTAACGGTCGCCTTCAGCATGTCAGCGTAGGAACGCTTTGAACGCTCTTTGAGAGACCGTTTTATTTTATCCCTGCGCTGCATGTACACCGCACATGTCGAGAGCTCATGCAGATTTTCTCCGCAGTGAATACACTTTTCAGCGTTAACACTGCAAGAATCTTCCGCATGAGACTCCCCACACTTGCCACAACGTGCCTTATTGCAGCAGTAGGCGGCTGTATGGCCTAACTGCTTGCAATTCAGGCAGTTCATGACGCGGGGCACGTAGAGCCTCACAGGGAGACGAACCCGGTGGATCGAGACGTGGCTTGGTAGTGCAGACCCGGCGAACGTAACTCGAAACGAGTCTGACGGAGTGTATACTGTTTTGCCACCGATGATCGATGCTGACCGCAATTGCTTGCAGTGAAGAGCTCAGAGCAAGCTATATCGTTGGCCTCTTTCAGGTTACCGACCACGACACGGAGCTTGTTAGGCCGGACCTTGGAAATTTCGGTCACGCCCTTGTACTCCTTCGTCAGGTCTTTAGAAATCTGCAAGAGGTTCAACTGTTTCGATTTCGGTCCCGCCTTTGGCCGAAAATAGACAGTATAGCTGCCCTGGGCTCCGTCTGGGTAAAGCCTGGGGCGAGGGGGGACTGAAGAATGAACAGGGGAGGGGGTAACAGAAGGGTCAGGGTCAGAGGGGTTCGGGGATGGTGGCGCGGGAGGCGAGGGATCTACATCCATCGCGCTATGTTTAGCGCACTAGCGCTGACAAGAACACGTACCTTTTTATTTCTCCCTTCCAGTAAGGTTGGTTGTCCGATCGTTCGAAGTAGCAGCCGTTACAGCCAGCAGCACCAATACAGCAGCACCAAACAGCCACCAGCAGCGAGCCAGGTGTGAGATCACTCCACACAGCGATACGACTCGCTGACACTGATGGCTTCTTCTTTTTCCTCGTTTGTGTCTCGTCCACTGCTGTAGCACAATCCAGCCAGCAGCCAAATCGGCTTACGCACCAGCTGGCAGTCACGATGCGAAACAGTTGCACAAAGGAACGACCTTGAACCCGGATTTATTTCACTCGACCAGGCAAACAATGCCAACACTTGTTCACACGTCTTTTGTTTTATACTCTATCGGACCGATCACCAAACACGTCCAGTACTGATGCGTGTTCGGCACAGAATGATGTATGGATGTTATCATGATAAGTATTCTTCGAATAAGTCCACGGTCAATTAAAATGTAATCATCCTTCCACAGTGATGACGTTGCCGGTCCAACTACAAAATTGTCGCTACATAAAACAGAAGTTGGTTAAACAATTCCTCAAATTTCAAAAGAAAGCCGGCTTGCACCGTAAATCCAGAAAGCGCAAGTTTAATAATCGAAATACGCTGGCAGGATTATTACTGAAAGTTTATGAAATTTATTTTTTTACGTAAAAATAAACCAAAATACTTTGGGTAACCACACTGAATACAAAAAAGGCTTGCGTTGAATATTTTATCGGGATACCTTCAAGTTATTACAATTCCTGCTACTAAAAGATGCTTTCTTCTCCTGGTTCAAATTGACAACTCATTCCGATTCATTTGACTTTTCCACAGCTTCGTATCCGTTTTTCCCTCCCAGACCAAGACTATGCTAAAACATCTAGGCTTGAAAAATTAATAATGAAATTCTCATAATGCACGAAAATCGAATTACCCGTACCCGACCTGAACCCGACCAGTTGAGAATTTTTCAAACCCGTACCCGACCCGAACCCGAAGCCTTGGTTTTTAAATTACCCGTACCCGACCCGAACCCGAAAAATATTTTTTGGCGTTACCCGAAACCCGACCCGAAACTCGACCCGAACCCGTCGGGTACGGGTCGGGTACGGGTATTGGGTAAAAATACCCGTACCCGACCATCTCTAGCTTGCACCCCTACGGACCGGATGCACTTTTCAACTGCTGAGCGTCGGATTCCACTGGCTCAGGACTTTGACGGGGGTCCCTACGGATTGGGGGGTCGGTGAGTGCGACCGCTCAAGCCGTCCTAGTCGGCGTCTTCGACGCTAGAGCAATTGCGTCCACTATCTCAGGGAGGCTATTGAAATTTAATTATAAATGCTTATGGTGGTTTTACTCTCGACTCACTTATATGAAATTTACTATGATTCACTGATGCGCCTATGCATCTTTTCACCATCTGAGATGTCTACTTCATACACTACTGCTCCGCTCGAAGGCCACTTTGTAAAAGACCCTTGAGTTTGATTTGCCTTTCTTTGGCAGCCTCGAATTAGAGAACAATTGACACTCTTTGATTGTATATATCGGATGTTGTAAACGTTGCACGGACGAGATGAGATTTTAATCTCCGATTGCGTATTTCAAACGCCACTGCAACAGATGCTGCGACTTGCATGAAATGTTGCCTGAAAGCGACTCGGTTGCACTAGCGTTAGCACTTATCGTTACAGCATCGCACATAATTATGCGTTCCAATTTATGCATATTTTAATTGAATTGATGAATAGCTTTGTAAAACGCAAACTTTTTTTAAAAATGAGCATTATTGAATGTTTTTGTTATAAAAAAGTAAGAGTGCTCATTGAGAAATGTTAAGAGAGTTTAAGGCGGTTGGTAAACGGCTGGGCATTGCGTACCAGCGGTACATCCGTACTAGTTGGCATAAAGCAGACCCCAGTGTGGTCCATAACATAATGCCCAGCAACTCTTATCTCTACCTCCGCGTGGTTAACCGGTGGTAACTTGGTCGTATGCTGACAGAGAAGAGGGAGCTGTTCTCCTTGGAGAGCAGCTTGCCGGAGCGTCTGTTCCCCAGTTTAGTGGCGGCTCAAACAGCGACTGATCCGGAGCGGACGGCTGAAATATGAAATGCTGTGTCTCGCCAGCTACACCCAAAACGGCAGCCCCGTCGCGAGACTAGGCATCGCAGCATGTTGAAATAAACATACTATGAACAATCCAGAGAATGATACGAATCGGAATAATCGGTATAGACCTAGGCAAACGAAAAAGGACAACGATTGGAAACTTGGTACTTGGAATGTTAGGACTCTGCTCGAACCACCACGTGCGGACTTCTTGGCCAGAGAGCTACGGAAGGCAAAAGTGGAGGTAGCAGCCATGCAAGAGGTGCGTTGGCCTAAAACACGAGAACGTGAATTTCGGGCGGTTGATCCGACCGCGGGCACTTCTTTCAAGTACCACATCTACTACAGTGGCGGTGATAGAGCGAAACGGGGCGTCGGTTTCGTGCTACTCGGAAACAAATGAAGCGTGTCATTAGGTGGAGGCCTATTAATGGCCGTCTATGCGTATTAAGGATCAAGGGCAGATTCTTCCATTACAGCCTTATGAACGTGTACGCGCCGACAAACGATAAAACCGGTGACGTAAAGAAGGAATCCTATGAGCTCCTTGAGAAAACGTATGGAGAGTGCCCACAACACAACATAAAAGTCGTCATCGGAGATACACGCACAAGTCGGACGAGAGGAGTTCTTTCGTCCCGTAATTGGTAGGGAAGGCCTTCACTTTACCACCAACGACAACGGCTTGAGGTTAGTGAACTTCGCCGCGGCCAGGGGAATGGCCATCTGTAGTACCCATTTTGCACGTCTGAACATTCGGAAGCACACCTGAAGACAACCCAATGGAGAGGCCTGCTCCTAGATCGACCACGTGCTGATCGACGGCAGGCATTTTTCAGACGTCATAGATGTGTGGTCCTTCCGAGGGCAAACATCGACTCGGATCAGTATTACTATTTCTTTATTTGAATTATGTAACGTAAGATATGTATCTTTTTTAATGTTACAACGTGGATAGATTTGGATTCTAATTGTTAATTTTCCTACTTAAATTCTATTTCATAAATTGTTCTCTTTAATTAGACTCAGATCAGTATCTCGTGGTAGGCAAGATTGGCGCCCGGTTGTCCAACGTATTCAAAGCGAGATCGGCGAGGAAGATACGTTTGGACATCCAGAGGTTATCAGCGAAAGGAGTTGCTGCAGAAAGTTGCTAGACGGATCGGTAAGTGAACCTAAACGAGCAGTGGAACAGCGCAAGAAGTGATAATCATGCCAATGGGAACCTCGCGTAGTGGGTGGTTCGATGCTGAGTGCCTAGACCTGACGGAGGAGCAGAACCGAGCCTTTGCCAACACGTCAGTAGCAGCTAATTGTGTAACGCGTCAGATGCGGAAGAAATACCGGGAGACAAGTGCCCTCGAAAAAATGCTTCACCGCCGTAAGAAACGTGAGCATTATGATCGCGTCCTCGCGGAGGCGGAGAATTGCTTCATCAAGCACGACACGAGCTTCCATAGAACGTTTAACGAAATCAGGAACCGGTCCGTGCCAGTACTTGCCATGTGTAATGACAGGGAGGGGAATCTGATTACCGAAAAATTGCAGGTGGCCAGGCGTTTAAAGTAACATTTGGAAGGGGTGTTGAACGATGAGGAAGGTAGGAGAGTCGTCGAAAGGAACAGGATAGAATTTGGGGGGACGGACAAGCGCCGGACCCACCAGCATTTGACGAGGTGAAGAATGCTTGCAAAAAGCTAAAGAACCACAAAGCCGCTGGGAAGGATTGGTTACCGGCTGAGCTTTTCAAAGTCGGGAGCGGGCGGCTGTGTAATGCAATTCACCAGATTATCCTAAGGGTATGGTCTAAGGAACAACTACCTACGGACTGGTTGGAAGGGCTCGACTATAGTAATTATCGAGGCATAACTCTCCTCAATTCCGCTTATAAAATTCTCTACCGTATCCTGTTCCAGCGATTGAGGCCATTGCAGGAAGCCTCTGTTGGAGAATACCAATCCGGTTTTCGAGTGGGGCGATCTACAACGGACCAGATGTTTACTTTGAAACAGATCCTCGACAAGTTTCGAGAACACAACTTGCAGACTCATCATCTGTTGATAGACTTTAGGGCGGCGTACGATACAGTGAAACGCAACGAGCTGTGGCAAATTAAGTTTGGACATGGTTTTTCAACGAAACTAATTGAACTGTTACGTGCGATGCTTGATGGTTCCACCTCAAGCGTCAGGACAGCGGGCGAGTTTTCGGACGCGTTTGTGACGTTAGATGATCTAAGGCCGATGACGGGCTCTCGCTCTGCTGTTCAACATAGCTTAGCATTGCAATACGAAGGGTAGTGGTGTAGAGGAGCGGCACCATCGTCACGAAGTCTCACATGCTTCTGGGATTCGCGGACGACATTGATATGATTGGTGTTAACCGTAGAGCAGTTGAGGAGGCCTATACGACTCCAGAAGGGAAGCTGCGAGAACTGGACCCACCATAAGGACTGCGAAAAAAGAAGTACATGGCGGCTGGCAAATAGCGTAGTAGTTCTGTGGGTGTTGAAGCTGCTGTGGAGATGGATGGGGATACTTTCGAAGTGGTCGATGAATTTGTTTATTTTGGTATTCTCGTGGCATGTATCAACGAGATGAAACGCGAGGTGGAGAGACGGATTGCGGCAGCGAACAGAGCCCATAGCCTACAGATCCGTACGAAAATTGCGCTCTCTAATATTCTGATCCGCCCAGTGACGCTCTACGGACATTCTCGAAGGCAAACTAGAAAATGGGGTGTGGCGCAGGCGCATGAATGACGAGCTGTACGAAGTGATGAAACACGGCAGGTTACCGTGGGCTGGCCATGTAGCACGGATGGCGGATGAGCGACCGGCAAAGATAATATTTAGCAGAGAACCGGATAGAGGTCGACGACTTCGAGGCAGACCTCGTACGCGCTGGATATGTGCTGTCGACGAGGATGCTTGAGCAGCGGGTGTAAGGGGAGACTGGCGACGAGCAACCCAAGACCGAATTTTGGGGAGGGGTATTCTGGATCCGGCATAGAATCTCAACGATATGTCATCGTAAAAGTAAGCAGGTAAGTTATTAATCCTGTAGAACAATGATTCCTTAACTTTGATTACAGCACCTAGTTTGGTAGTTTAAGCCGTAGAACATTCTTCTTCTTGGCTCCACCAAGCAAGAAATTCGTCATGATTTGCGTTTTTACTACCTGAGAGGTAAAAACGCAAGGAAGGCGGCCGAAAAAAATTATGAATTTCATGTGCCCGATACTGTAACGTTCCGCACAGCACAGCGTTGGTTTGATCGCTTTCGTTTTGGTGTAGTGGCTGTCGAAGATACACCCCGTACTGGTAGGCCAATCGTCACAGAAACCGATAAAATTGTGGAAATCATTCAAGTAGACCGGCATGTGAGCATTAGCTCGATTGGCCAGGAACTGGGTATAGACCATAAAACTGTTTGGAACCATTTGCAGAAGATTGGATTCCAAAAAAAGCTGGATGTTTGGGTGCCACACGAGTTGACGCTTAGACCGAATCAACGCCTGCGGTGCACTGCTGAAACGGAACGAACTCGACCCATTTTTGAAGCGGATGGTGACTGGTTATAAAAAGTGGATCACGTACGACAACCTCAAGCGAAAAAAATCGTGGTCGAAGTGCGGTGAATCGGACCAATCCATCGCCAAATCCGGATTGACGGCCAGGAAGGTTTTGCTGCGTGTTTGGTGGGATTGGAAGGAAATCATCCACTATGAGCTGCTCAACTATGGCCAGACCCTCAATTCGGTTCTCTATTGTGAGTAGCTCGACCGTTTGAAACAGGCGATTAACCATAAGCGATCAGAATTTATCAATAGGAATGGTGTTGTTTTCCACCAGGACAACACTCGGCCTCACACATCTTTGATGACCCGCCAGAAGCTACGGGAGCTCGGATGGGATGTCCTATCGCATCCACCCTACAGCCCGTACCTGACACCGAGTGATTACCATCTCTTCCGGTCCATGCAAAACGCTCTAAGTTGGCTTCAAAAGAGGCTTGTGAAAACTGGTTCTCTGAGTTTTTTGCAAATAAGGAGAGGGGGAGGGGTTTATAAAGGGGGAATAATGAAGTTGCCTTCTAATTCTATTCTCTAGAATGTCTCTTTTCTTTCCACTTTCAACATTTTTTTCACTTGTAATTTCCATTTTGCGTTTAAATTATTGTTTGTAATATATGATGCAATTCGTAAAAAAATAAATATTAAAAAAAAGAAAGAGGCTGCTGCACGATTGAGCTGGAATTTTAAATGGATGCTTTTTTCGAGAAGACAAAACTTTTGAAACTTATTGCTCAACAAAATTCGAAAAGTCGATTTCCATTGAACATGAACAACAATTTGAATGTTGTTCTCGAGCTGACCGTTGACTGAACCACGCAACAATCAATTTCTAAAGCACTTGCGTTGCACGATAAGCGTTTTTTTTTGCGAGAGAGACTTTTTATTTTGGGCCGAAAAAACACAACCCACGGTCCCACCGATCCTTCCGGATACACTTTATACATACACCGTTGTATTTCCCTAGAATCAATATTCTCCTATTTTCTTTATAGACCTCATCCTAAACCATTTCGCGAAGTTATTGGGTTAAGACTAGCCCCGGCAATCTTCGTTCCGCTAATTTCTTTTTCTTTATTTAAAGGATTTCAAACACTCTAAATTGAATTCACCTACACCTTTCGATTTGTTTACACTCTGCAAATACATAACGAATCGGACATTGGATACGTTCAAACTCAAAAGAAAAATCGTGTGATGTCAATTTCTGGCCTCTGACCATCATTCCCATATGGAATATTCAGTAGGCTGTCCCAAAAAAATCGATGTTGAAAAAGTCAAGGTGCTCAGCCCTAAATTGAAAGATAATGTTATTTATAGCATTTTTGTAGAACATTTCGACTTTCTAAAATGTCGTTTTCAGGTTGCCCAAAACGTGATTTATGAAAAAATTACTTTTTCAAGCTACAAAACCACTTTTTTGCACTTTTTTCAAATCTTTTCGATTCCTTAATTTTTCCATATATTTTTTTATTTTTGTGGGGTTGTTTTTGAATATTTTGCATGGTTTGGTTCAGCATCGCATTCAATTATTTGACTCACTGAGCCCACTGAACATCACAAAAAAGTGAATTTTCTTTATAATTTTTAGATAAAACCCTTCAAAACACATATAAAAATTTTTCTCGATCAAGAACTGAAATTTTTATTGCAAAGCGGAATTCAAGACGAAAATTTACATAAAAAAAGATCCTTGATATCTTATCGGGGGGCTGAGATATCGGCGTTTTTACATGTGATGGAAAACTATGCATTTTGTCAAAAATGACACTAAAGTTCAATATCTCCATTGCACAGTGTTTTATTTTGCCGGTTGTGTGTATAATTTCCTAAATAGTGATTCAAATGTTGATTATAGTCATGAGGTAAGTTCGGAGAAATTTCAGGATATTCAAAAATGCACCTTTTAATGTAGAAAGAAGGGTGATCAATCCACCAATAAGTGAGATAAAAAATTTACTTTTTAATCAGAATAAGATAGACGCAAGGTGTCTTCGACAAAGTTTTAGGTTATCATAAAACAAGAAACTTTACCGAAGACATCATGTTTCTATCTCTTACATATTACGAGCGACATTGAGTTTTCTATTAGAAGGCACGAAGTTATAATTTTCGTTCTAACTTTTTTCGCAGATTTTTCCAAATTTTGAAGCCTTCTACTAAGTTATCACCCATCAAAAAATGCATTTGTTTTCTGAACATCGTTATTTTTTATCTCCCAAAATAAAACAGTTATTTAACATGTTTTTTTTTTTTTTTTTTTTTTTATTCTCGCTTATTTTCCGTCGGTCTAGTTCCGCCACTGTTGTGGCCAATCACCGACGCCCAGGGAGGCGACTCCACACCCAGGACCCTAACTCACGACCCGTTTATTAACGGACCGGCGCCAACGGCTTTACTTCCTCATGCGATGGAAGGCGTGATCCCAGAAATTTTTCGCCTCAGAAAATCTCCCGGTGTCGGCTAGGATTGAATCTAGACCAGTTGGGTTGGTTGTGAGTGGATCACGCCACCTCACAACCATCGACACCTATGTCGGCGGTGGGATTCGAACCCAGGCGTCGAGCGTGGTTGGCGGAGACGTTACCAACCACACTAGGCCCCCGCTATATTTAACATGTTTGTTAAAATGCATAGTTTTCCATCACATAGAAAAATGCCAATATCTCAGCTCCCCGATAAGATATCAAGGACCTTTTTTCATGTAAATTTTCGTGGTAAATCCCGCTTTGCAATGAAAATTTCAGTTTTTGCTCACAAATTTTTTTTATTTGTGTTTTGAAGGGTTTTATCTAAAAATTACTAGAAAAATTAATTTTTTTGTGATGTTTAATGGGCTGTGGGAGTCAAAAAACTGCATACAATGCTGAACCAAATCAGGCAAAATATTCAATAACAACCCCGCAAAAATAAAAAAAATGTACGAAAAAATGTAGGAATCGAACAGAATTGAGAAAAGTGCAAAAAAGAGGGTTTGTAGCCTAAAAAAGTCATTTTTTCATAAATCACGTTTGGGCAACCTGAAAACAATTTTTTAGAAAGTCGAAATGTACTACAAAAATGCTATAAATAACATAATCTTTCAATTTAGGGCTGAGCACCTTGACTTTTTGATCATCGATTTTTTTTTTTGGGATACCCTAATATTTAGTCATTTTTTGCTGTTTGCCAGAAACCGGAAGCCGCCATCCTAGAATTCAAAATGGTGTGTGAGGTAGTTTTTGAGTATCTGTGCGTCATCATGTTTACGGAAATACCATATTGGGTCACTTCGGCTGTTTTCTAAGCACCGGAAACTGTCATTTTGAATTTCAAAATGACATGTAAAGTTGATTTCTGGTATCATTCTGGTTTCCTGATATACCCATATTGGGTGGTATTCGTTTTTTTAGCTGTTTCCAGAAACAAGAAGTTGGTATCTTAAATTTCAAAAGAGCATGTGGAGTTCATTTCTGTTCTCTGAGCGTCACTCTGGTTCCGAAAATATCCATTTTGGGTTGCAATCTTTTTGGGCTGTGTTTCAGAAAAAGGATGTGTCCGTCTTATTTAATTGAAAATGGTGTCCGAGGTCGATTTTTGGCTTCCCGTTGGCTGTTTTCCAGAAACCGGAAGTCGCCATATGAGAATTCAAAATAGTATCTGATCTGATCAGCACCATTACGAAAATACCCATATTCGATCCAAAATAGGGAGGAGTGTCAACCCACTATAGAAATATTTTTCGCCCACAAAAACCTGCACATGCCAAATTTGGTTCCATTTTTTCGATAAATTCTCGAGTTTTGTGTTCATTTATGTTCCATTTGCTTGATTAATTCTGGAGTCATGAACAAATTTGTGTTTCATTTGAATAGAAGCCCTCCTTTTCAGGAAAGGGAAAGGTGTCGAACCACAATTCTTATCCTCAAAAACCTCCTCATGCCAAATTTGGTTCCATTTACTTGATTAGTTTATGAGTTATGCAGACATTTGTGTTTCATTTGTATTACAGCCCCCCCCCGTTTCTAGAAAGAGAAGGAGTGTCGATCTACAACATAAATATCAACATAAACATCATATATATCACTTGCTCTTGCGATTCACGACACGCTAAATTTGGTTCCATTTATTTGATTAATACATGAGTTATGCAGATATTTGTGATTCGTTTGTATGGGAGCCCTTCCTTCCAGAGCAGGGAGGGGTATCCAACTACCAAAGAAATATTTTTTGCTTCTAATACTTTCACGTGCCAAGTTTGGCTTCATTTACTTAATAAGCTCTCGAGTAATGCAAAAATTTGTGTTTCATTTATATGTGGGCAAGGGAGGGGTCTCAAAATATCATGAGAACCTTTTCCGGCCCCAAAAACCTATGCATACAAATTTTCAAGTGATCGGTTCAGTAGTTCCCATATCTCTTTGGATCAGAGAGACAGACAGGACTGGATTTTTCTATGTATAGATAGATAGATAACATTAAATTCGAGTACACCAAAGTTGCTTTTTACGCGCGGGATACGTGCCGCGTAAAAAAACCGCGTAAAAAATACCGCGTAAATTCCGGAATCCGCGTAAAAAAAAAACCGCGTAAATCCCGGAATCCGCGTAAAAAAAACCGCGTTAATTCCGGAATCCGCGTAAAAAAACCGCGTATATTCCGGAATCCGCGTAAAAAAACCGCGTAAAAAGCGACTTTAGTGTATATGAGAATACGCTTCGTCATGAGCAGATGTTTACATCATTTTGGAATGGAATTTTTCCATAGAGGGTTGCGAACGTCTTTGGCACTTGTTTTCCTAGGCAAGTTTCTGCATAAGATCGCTGCAGAAAATCTGCCGAAGAAAACCACTGCTGAAGCCGTTCGCTATCCTAGATATCCAAAAATGATAATTTCCAATACAATTGTTTTGATTGTCCATCGCAAAACTTGAATCACTGCTCAATTATTCATCTCACGACGCCCCTACATCCATCACACTGTTAATTATGAATGAATCATATTATCATGAATGAACGTAGCCGCAGCCCGTCGTAGTAGGTTACCTAGATATCCACTGTAGTTTACGTGCAAAATTGATAACCTAGGCAACCTGTCCATTTATGTCAATTATGTAGGAATAATTTAACGTTTTCAGTATATTTTTTTCGTATTAACAGGAACTGAGTTGGCAACTTTTGATTTTCTTCAACGCAGTGGAATCAAATGAAAATACATACAGTTGTAATTTAGGAATTGTACAAATTCATCTCACATATTTCTGCTAATTCAAGCTTGATTTTGGAAATTTGAGGTGAACATTTCAAATATTCAAGTATTCTCAGTGTAGTGTTTTTAAGTTTTAAAGGATTATACTTCATGAGGAATCTAAAGTGAACTAAGAAGAATCCATTCCATGAAAAAGCGGATCGGTTTAAGTAGAAAATATGCGTTTTTTCCTGTTTTCATTTGTGTTTCCATGTTGTATGAAATGAATATATGGGCTAAGATGAATAATGGAGCAGGGGCCATCCACATACCACGTGGACAGCTTTGGGGGAGAGGGGGGTTGGGTAATGTCCACGGTCCATACAATTTTTTTTGAATTTATATGGCCAGTTGTCCACGGAGGGGGAGGGGGGGGGCAAAATTCTTAAAAATCTGTCCACGTGGTATGTGGATGGTCCCTTATGATGTTGTAACATTTTTAGCGGTTTTTCATGATTTTTGTGGTCTGATCGCAGAATAAAACAAAACTAACAAAAGGAGAGTAAACTCGAACTCACCTTTATTTATATAAAGATAGAGGCAAAACACGCGTATCGATTATTTCTGCTCCAGTTCCAGCTTTGTTGGTAGAGTTTGTTAGAGGGAGCAATTTATGACATGTTTTTTTATTTTATGTAACGATTGATTGTTTTAGAAAAGGGTATTAAAATGATCTAATAAGCATGTTGGAAAAACAGCCTATCTCTGTTTAAAACGAAAGCTGAGAGTAATAAAATTACAGTTATTCCTGCGCATATTTTATGCAACTGTTTTCAATGTTATAGTTGGATTTGCATGAATGATTTGGAAAATTCATTTTGGTAATGATCATTCCTAAAAAAGTTGCACTGTTAAAAAACCAAAAAATAAAACATAATGACAAGTGTTCCGCCAAATTTAAATTTACGCTGCCAAAAAATAAAAATAAAAAAATCCCACTTCATAGCGAACCTTATCAACCCACCGGGCCCCGTAAAATCTTTTTGTCTGATAGTCGTGTCAGGGGTTTGCTTGCATTGGTAGGATTTGGTGATTATTCCCTTGGCCATACCTGGTACGTGGTGTTCCTAGAGTGGTGCTACTGCATAGTAACCAGATTCTAGAGAAGCTAGAAGTGCTCTTCGAATCGCGTGACGGGGAGAGGAGGCGAAGCACTGTCAAACCAGTCAGCGCACGTGTGAGCGAGCCTGATAGGGATATTTTTTGTTGCTGTCATATTCCGCGCTCCTTCTGCGAGCAATTCGCAAATCACTGGATTGACCCTATGAAATAAAAAATCCTGCAACCGAGGATGAAAAATGACGACCGGGGATAATGTTGCAGACATGGTGATTTATGTGCTACCGTCAAAAGTGTCAGCATAAAAATGTATCCGAACTCCTGGGATTCTTTATGAGTGACTTTGGGGTATTT
The DNA here is from genome assembly GCF_029784165.1 of Wyeomyia smithii. Lineage (NCBI taxonomy): Eukaryota > Metazoa > Arthropoda > Insecta > Diptera > Culicidae > Wyeomyia > Wyeomyia smithii. The sequence goes on from NC_073696.1 coordinate 249,690,695, forward strand.
TACCGTTTGTTTCGCCTCCTGCGGGGGCGCTGATAAACGCGATGAGCTGCTCTGGTCTTAGCCGGTCGACGATAAAGTTTATTGGCGACCGCGTAGTCATTTTTTTGTTCTGGTTCGATTATGTCGCGCAACACACGCGGACGTGAAGATTGATTGTTCAACTTTGTGGTTGAAATTACTTTGTTCGAGGCATTGAACAACAGTACCACTATATTGGTGTTAAATAAGACAAAGAATCTGGCTCTCGAATCCGGCTGTGCAGGGATTTTATGCTTGAAATTTTAGATCTACAGAATAAGAAAAAAAACATATGTTGTGATGTAAACTGTGGTTGTCGATATCTAATATTAACTGGCGAACCTAAAACGAACTAAAACTAATTTAAAACTAAAGGAAACCTCTCAAGAAAAAAAAATCGAGGAATCAGCCATAACTTGGATACGGATATGAAATTTTTTAAAAATTGTTAGGCTTATAATGCCTGGGATGAATAATTTGATGACAACACTCGCTAGTATCTAGATAATTTATTGCATTGTAAATACTGCATTGCGCAATGTAACAAGCTTGATTAGTTTTTTTTCAGTTCTCTTATCCAGAAGATTATTTTACTTCCATCTTAGGAGGGATCGTAACAACCCCCGTGCGCTCGGCTATGACAACGTATATAGGACATCCCCTTATTCATGCCCCAATATTCACCAGAGCGGGTTGCTGTCCGCTCGACTCGTAACCGATGCATATGCCGGATCAGTGTTCGCTACTTGAACAAACTAAAAAAACAAAAAGAAAGAGGAATCATGACACAACAGAGATGCATACAGCGGGAAAGGGTGGATTCACGTACCAACCAAACCATATCGGGCTGCGCTTTTGCTGCTCGAGATTTTCCGATGCCGGCAGCCGGCAGCATCAAGCGGATGACCCACGGCGCAAAGCAAGATCAAAGCTCAATGCACAAGATATGAATTTTTCATGCCACGTAGGGGCATCCGCCTCTGAAGAGCAATTGCATCAGCCAGCCAGTTGTGATCTTGGGGATGGACAGATCAGCACTCTCACCGTATCGCTTCGGGTCCGCCGGGATGGCGATGGATAAAGGTGTAATCGTTTATTTTTTTTTATAAATCCCCTTCCTCCTAACCGGCGGCTTATACTGCTATACGAAGTTCGATTTCAACATTTTCGATCCAATAGTATCGCAATTTCACATGCATCATGATTGATTCGACGCAATAACGAAGCTTGCAATGGTTGAAACGTGCTTGGCTAGAAGTGTGAATATTTTCACCCCCCAAACATATCGGGTGGCAGCATCCGCAAACGCAAACACAAGCAACACAAACCGAAGGCGTGAAATGGTTTGCTGATCTGTCGAGATAGGCTTGCAAACGCTCAATCGCAGTCTCCAAAGTGCAACCACCTACATTCGCTAGAAGATACACATAGTGAGTTCTGTCCAGTCATCCAGTCCAGATTGATAAGCTTCGAGTAAACACACAAAGCGGTTTCATCAGTGCTTACTCACAATAATCACAGCCAAACATTACACTTGAAACCCGTGACAGCGACAAACTATCAAAAGGCAAACAAATGTGTAATGAATCGGTTAGGGGGGATCCTTTTATCAATGCATCATGTCTCTGAAATGACTATATAGCTTTCGAATGCTACCAAATACTCGATTAGTGTTCGATTGGGGATCGACGGGACAATTCCTAGCAAGTGTGCGCCTCGCTCGTGGCCAGATGGCGCTGAAGACGATATTAGTTGCGGTGATAGTAGGTGTTGTCCGCTGTCCGGATGTGGTTTTCGGTCTTCACCGGGAGGATGTGAAAAGTGCTCTACTTCAAGTGGTCGGTCACAGCCGCATTCCGGAGTTGCTGGAAGGCGCGCTCGGTGAACGGCAGCAGCAGCAGCAGCAGAGGAATTCGACGAAATGTGATTTACAACTGCAAGCCGCTGTTGACAGTATGATGAATTACAGCACTGGTTTATGGGCTCTGCCAAGTAAGTGTGACAGCCAGGCTGGAACGCGGCAGCTATTTTTAAGTGGGATACTTTACAGCATTGAACGGATTATGGTGTAGTTGAAAGTGATGAGACATGTTATTATAGTAAAAGATTTCTTTTTTTTTCTCAATATAAAAGTGTTTGACGCCTGGGGAAAGATTCCTTCCGGCATACTGCAGGGGAATTTCTACGAGCTTGGCAGTTATGAGGAGTGTCAAAAGTTCACCCACTACGATAGGAAACTGGAAGCCGAAGGTCAAATGCAAGGCCGCTATTGTCAGCTCTCTGTCCCATTACAAATGAAACCATTAGGCCGCCAAGAGACTGAGGAGGGAATAGATTTTAATGTTCGCGGGCTCCCTACTGGATCACGGTAAGTGACAAATACCGACAGCATGGACCATTAATCAAGGGAATCCAAATTACTATTGCAGACAGCTGGGGCTAACGATTGGCACTTGCTTCCCCGACAGCTGTGATGCTAATCAATTGAATGCATTATTGAACGGTACATTCTCAACGCTGTTTAATTCATCGAGTGCCCATTTTACATGTGAATCGCATTTGGCTGCAATTGGGGCCAAGGAAATCGTGGCCATGTGAGTATTCTGAGTATATAATCATTTTTGAAACATCTGTTCATATGTTGGAAGATTCAATATTAAAATTTACTAGAGAATAACACACAGAAGAACAAAGAAAGGAACCTTTATTGCTACGTTATTCATGAAAACATTGAAACTATCGGAAAAATGAATCGTTAAAAACAGAAAAAATAAACAAAAGAAAATATTAACAACAGCTTGAGAGAACATGGAAATAGAACAGCAAAATTAACATCGAAACAGCGTAAAATCAGAGGAAAAGGAGTAATATAGAAAAAAGGAAAATATGAAAAGACAAGTGAGAAGGAAGAATTTCATTTTGAATCGCGACTAATTTTAGATAGCCCTTATGCAAAAATAGTGTTGACGAACCAACAAAAAACACGGGTCCGACTAGTTTCGATGAAACTCTATCTCTGCAATTTTGAGAAAGCTCTTTGGGTGACCAGTTCCAAAATAGGGTGAACAGAAGAAAATGACTTTGTTGAATATATTTTATTTTCACAAATTTATAGCTTTCTAAATACAAAAACATTGAATATTTTTGAAATATTATCCATATAGGGTAAGGAACGGCTTAAGCAGTGGTGCCTATTTTAATCAGTCGAATAAAACAGGCCTCAAACTCTTGAATTTTAATCAATATCGACGATTCCAATAATGGAATTAAAAACTTTGATTGCCTAGCTGTCTTACGAATATAAGAAATACCGTTAATCACAAAGAAATCTGCGAACAAACAGCATTTGAAACAAATCGACCTATATTGCAGCCATTCAGGAGCCACTTCGGGAGCTGAAAAAAACCTTGCAAAACTAGAGAACAGATTGATAAATGTACTTCTGTTTGAATTTCATCCAACACATTTCGAGTGTTTCGTCAATACACAGGCGGTTCCAAAAGCTGCTTAAAATACGTTCCCTACCCTATAAAGTCAAGGTGATCTGAAATGAAGCCAAGAGATCTTTTTTTATGTTTGCCCCAAGCAGGGATCGTATAACTACTCAGAGCTGTGCAAAAAATCTTCGTGCGTCTCGCAGATTTTTGTGCACGTCTCCAATATTTGGAAGGAGTAAGAGACGAAGGAGAGAGAGATTTTATACTTGAGAGCCAGAGATCGGGTGCTACTCATTTTTTTGCGTGCAAAGCACACGCCGTTGGGAGACTGCACAATAATTTCTAAAGAGACGAGTAAGAGCAGTTCGGATTGCACTGTACATTCGGCTCCAAAGAGACAAGTAAGTGCAGTTCGCATGTCACAGCACTCTTTATCCGTCTCTTTCCGGAGATGTCTCTGTGCAATTATGTGCAATCAAAGCGTTCGAAACTTGCTACGAATGTTACATTAAAATCTGTGTAGGGGGATGAGGGGCATAATGAGCACACGGGGTGAAATGGGCACCCCTCTTATATGCGAAACTACGCATTTTTTAATACAATATGGTATGTGGAACTACAGTATATTTTGATGTAGAACAAAAGTGATTTGTCTGTTTAAAACATGGAAATATACTGAAAACATCAACTTGGTTCCCGGATGTTGGAAAAATTATTATTATTGCGCACTACAAAATAAGCTTCTACGGTCGTTTAAATGGCTCAATCAAGTATGTAGACACATCAATATGACGTATGGGTCGTACCCCAAATTTCACCATCATTGACGTTTTGATTTTAAGCTATAATTAGTGTTAAAAACTCATATTAACTTTAACTAATTCGATAGGAGCGAAATGGTCACCTATAGTTGGGGTGAAATAAGACAAGTTGTGTTGTCACATAAATTTACCTGAATTTAACTCAGTAGACTTGTGAGACTTGTTCTGTTTCCATAGTCAGTGTTTGTTTACAGTGATGGTGCGAACATATATTAGAAAATCTTTGAAGCTGAATCGGTCAGAAAAAGGGACTGCAGGCAGGATCGGCCACCATAAGGCGCGACGGGACATTTACGAAACAAGCCGCCAAGTATCATTGCATCTCGCGACAAACGTTGGCCCATTAGTTGTACTTCTACACAGATATGTTCTATAAAAGTGCTCATTATGCCCCAGTGGGAAGCTCATTGTGCCCCACACACCGACTGATTGCTAGTTTTATAAGCATGAATCTAATTTGTGTTTTTCACCATTATACGATAAACTTTTCAATTTGTGAATAGTGTACCTTTAATTATAAATAGTTGATTCAAGTTTTGCACTGAAGACAGCCCTTAAATTTTTGTCGTTTTCCATGCTTAAATCAGCAACCGAATTAGGAGCCCATTATGCCCCTATTCCCCCTACGAGTCAGCAGGAAGCCGCAAACGGGCAAAATTTTCACATAGCACAGGCATAATCAGGGTTGCCACTCACATTTTTAAATACATTTAACTACTGCACAAGAATTGTAAAGCTAGCTTAATTTTGTTGGTTTCGTTGGAAAGTCGAGAAAGTCCGTAATCAATGATATCTTTAAAACGTCGAATTATAGAGAATAAGAAGCACCTAGAAAAGAAACAATTTCCTCTCTTGAATATGTGATAAACATGGGTTTTGTTGTTAACTAAATTAAATTTTAAAGTCCACTGTACAAGATGTTCTTTGACGCCTCTTTATGTTTAGGTGCTAGTTAACTTTAAAAGCATTAAGCTGTGCCTTCATTTAGTGCTGTAAGATCAATTTTCTTCAATCTGTTGTTCAACATAGAAGCATACCTTTCAAAACAATAATATGCATAGTACGGTTCATTTTTCACTTATTGAAAAGGTGTGATCCGCATCCTCATACAACACAGTTAATCGTTAAGCGTGAAAATGTCGAAAAATAAAATCTGTATAACTACAGATTAATCTGAATTTGTGGCATCACTGGCTGTGATCAAAAACTCTTTCAACAAAGAGGCACACACAGCCCAAGAAATTTTCTGAGGTAGAAACTACCGTGACTGCGGGTAATTCTGCGCAGCACATTTTCCGCACACTCATCTTAAAAAACTATTTTTCAACAGTAAATTTTACTAAAACACAGTTGGGTTGTGTGCTTTACCATGTGCATAGCATAGTCTGCTATGATAGTACAGAGATTATGTATGTTTTAGTAAAATTTACTGTAGCAAGCAGTTTTATAAGCTGAGTACGCGGGAAAATGTGCTGCGCAGAATTACCCGCAGTCACGGTACGTCTTTCTGCACTATACTGGGATAAATTCTGTGAGGTCTCCTGAACGACACGAAAGGGATCCGAACTGCTTTTACTCGTCTCTTTGGAAATTGATGTGCAGTCTCCCAACATCGTGCATTCACTCGTAAAAAAAAAATGAGTAGCACCCGATCCCTGAGTAAGAGACATCTCCGGAAAGAGACGGATAAAGTGTGTTGTGACATGCTACCTGCACTTACTTGTCTCTTTGGAGCCGAATGTACAGTGCAATCCGAACTGCTCTTACTCGTCTCTTTAGAAATTTATGTGCAGTCTCCCAACGGCGTGTGCTTTGCACGCAAAAAAAATGAGTAGCACCCGATCCCTGGCCCCAAGAATGGTGAGCAAATGGAAAGGGCCTTTTTTATGGAAAACATCCAGAATTTCGAACATTTTTAAGATTTTTACGATTTCTGGATTACAAATTGTTTGTCTTTACAAGTTCTAACAGTCGTCCGAAGACAGTTTTGATGTGAAAATTTAAATGAAAAAGTGAGAGTAAAAAAGATGATTTTGGGCTTTTTTTTCCAGAAATCAGGAGTCACCATCTTGAACTTCAAAATGTCATCTGGAGTTTGAATTCCGGTTTCTGGGCATCATTATAATACCGGAATTATTTATATTGGGTGGTTTATGGATAGTTTTGGTTTGTTTCCGGAATCTGGAAGCCGCCATCTTGAGCTTCAAAATGGTATTTGGAGTTTATTTCTTGTTTTTTGGGTATCATGTTCAAAATATCGATATTGGTTGTTATTTGGTCATTTTATGCTGTTTTTCAGTAACTGATCGTTCAAACTATAAATTTCAAAATAGCATCTATAGTCGATTCCCACCCTCTGAATGTCATTTTGGTTTCAAAGATACCCTTATAAGATGGTATATCGCCTTCTGTTTAGCTCTGACTGGTCGAAATCTGTTTTCCAAACAATTTAAAACATTTTTTACGATTTTCAGTAGTACAAAAGTAAGCATTATAAAGTTACAATTTTCCGTATTTCGGTGAACGCTCAGTTAATTAAGATATTTCATAGTTTTGCAAATATTTGTGAATTTTTCCGAATTTTTTCATTCTTTCACATTCACTGTGTTGATTTTTTGTGGAAGGATAAAATTTCTGTTGTTCTGTCCTTTGCAGTGCCGTTTTAACTGTAGTGTTCTTTCTTTTTTAGAAGTTTTAAACTTTTTTCTGATTTCTCCATGACCAAACAATGTTTTGCAAACTTCTCATAGTTTTCATATGAGGGATGAGATTTACAAAATATGATATTCGCGACGAAAAGTTAGAAAAGCGGTTATATAAAAAAAAAGCAAAGAACAATATTCATTAACCAATTAAAAACAGAATCAAAGCTATGGGGCAAATAAAAAAATTCAAAACAACAAGGAAAATAAATCGAGTAACAAATTAAAGAATTTGAAAGCATATAGACAGAGAAAACATGAGTAAAAATTGAGAAAATACAGAAGAAAATAAAAGTTATAAAAAATGAACATACAAGTATTAGATAATACTGCTCGACAAGAACAAAAAATGGCCCAGAGCTCAAACTGGAAAGAAAAGAAGATTATAGCTTTTTAATCGTTTTTGGAAATTTTAGTGCATTGGCGAGTTAGAAAGTGCGTCAAAAAGCCGTAATTGCACGCCTGATTCGTCGGGTTGTCTCTGGAGATTTTATGCATTTCCGACTTGGCTATGAGCACCAAAGTGTATAGCAACGGTTAAAAATCTATAACACAAAATATACAAAAACTATAACGACAAAATAAAAAAGAGCATTCCAAAAGCTCAAACTGGAAAAAAGAAAGATTATAGCTATACAACCATTCCTATGAATTTTTGTGTCAGTACCCATTACCAAAACGCGTCAACTTAGGTGAGAGTGTCGCATAGAAATTGCTCGCCGGGTTCGTCGCTTTAACGTTATGTCCTCAAGGAAACTCGTTTAAGTCTTTGGAAAAACTTTGAAAATTCACAGAATGGTTGAATAGTTATAATCTTTCATTTTTTCTTCAATTTGAGTTCAAGCAAAATTTGCTCAAACTGAAAATGAATAAAAGAATACAGCTGTTCAACCATTCCTGTGAATTTTGATGCCCTTAGCCGGCTCGAAATTGCGTAAAGTCTTCAGAGATTTGAATGAGGTTGTCCCGTATGCACTCGTTTCGCCCCAGATAATAACTGGTGTGTAGAAGATTATCTTTCACTGTGGAAACAACTGCTTTAACACTGGTGAGCAAAACGACGCACGTGCTTGAGGAGAGAAGCGAATCGTATGTATCTGAGGAGTTTGAAAAAAATCACCGTGGTGGAATCTGAAATATCTCTCCTTATCGATGATAAATTGAGGTGAGCTTTTTCACACGAGAGCGCATTACGCACAATTACTACACAACACAGATCACTGCAGTGCTTTCAAAGTAAGCCTCTTGAGGGCGCCCCATGCGGCAAAGAATGTGTTAACCGTCAATGATGAGTAATATTCATACTAATATTTATTGATTTTTAAATGTTACTGTTTTGTTTTAACCTCTAATTCTGAAAAGTTATGTAATGTTTGATCTCTAATGGCGGATTGATTAACAAAAACAAGTTGATAAAATCTATATCACATGGACGGCGTCGTTCGAGTAGTGCCTGCTTCTCACTGAAAAATGAAAAACTTATGCTTAGTTCAGTTCACTTGTGTCATCGCCAATTGTCTCAGAAGTTTAAACAGCGGTACAATTCTGTGTTTTCTCTTTAGAGTGATTCACCACTTTTGTTACGCTCGGATTCGGTGTAAGGAGCAAGTAAGTTTTTTTTTATGCGAGCGGAAGAAGCGCAGCTCAAAGCAGAAGAAAAAAATGTGGTGCAAAAAGTTGCTACATACCGCAAGTGCGCGGTGAATTTCACATATTGAGGAGAATAACAAGCCAGCCCGTATGCAAATAAAGAAGCGACGAATCTGGAAAGCAATGACTCTGCGGTTTTTTGACGCACTCCTGAACTCGCTAAAGGCATTAAATTTAAATAACATGGTAAAAAAGCTATAATCTTTCGTATTTTAAGTATGAGCTCCAGGGCAAAACCAATGTAATCAGAAAAAAAATAGATCCGCTATAGAATAAGAAGAAACACAATGCAATTGGGAATCGAAACCGTGAAAAACTACACATATAGAGAAACACGAAAACATAGAAATTGAAATTAAGATACGACAGAGAATCATAAATAAATATGAATAGAATAAATGAAAAATTAGTACGAAAAGTGCGAGATAAAAATTATGCAAAAAAAGACAGAAGAGGTAATACAGGTAGAAGAAGCAGAGTGAAAACGAAAGAACAGATACAAAACTGATTATTCAGTTTCAGAGTGATCAAAGAAAGAGCAATAATTTATTAGAGAATCTGCGAAAAAATGAACAGAGAAAAAATGCTATACACTACCCGCCATAAGTTTGGAATCGCTTCACTGAGTATTGCAACACCCTCCGAAAATAAGTGATATGAACAACCTAGAAAGTTGTGGTTTCCAGCAAATTTATTCAGAATGTCAAAGGCTACTGGTCTGGTGCCCAATTAAGTGTGAAATTTTACCGCTTTGTGGCGCTCGTGGGCACACAATTTGTCGTATTTTGAATTTACCCAATCTCCCGTGGGGAGCAGCGTAGACGCAAGGTTACAGAGTCCGCTTTGTCAAGCGGATGGTCGTGGGTTCGAATCTTAGTAGAATCAGGCCATTCGATGTCAAAAAGGACTTTAAGTATGAGTTTATTCTCAGGCTCCCCACCACTTACCCTTCCTTTACGCTGAATTCTATAATACCTTTGCGTGACTTACTCTTAACAAAAATAAGTCCCTCTTATCAATAAAACTGGTCAGAAGGACGTACGACGAAACTTCTCCAAGGAATTATAATTGGCGATATTTGGCAAGAGGAAGGAGGCTCGGTATAGAAGAACAGTAAGCGTGTAAACGAGGGGAAGTAAATTACACTCAAGCACTGAACAAAAATAATAATAAGCGTGCCACTTCTCAATAGCGGTATTGCTAAAAATAGAAGTGCGGGATACAGCAGACACCCGGGCATATCTCACAATAGATCAACGATTCTGGTCGCAGTGAGGAAGTCTATACAGGAAAAAAAAAACCCAATCTCACGATTCCGACCTGATAGAAAGTTGCGGTGTTTAGCAGGCTTCTGCATGGTAGACATTTTTGTACTGAATTACCTAGCTATGCGTCACTAGTGTTTATGCAGTTCTTGTGACATCAGTTGTGGTCAAGCATGTCGAAACACAGATATAACGCAGCATGTATGTTCCAAAATATTCCATCGAGGCTATTGCATTACAATTCGGTGCCAATACAAATCATGATACAAATCACGACTGAAACACGACTTCGTGTATACATTTTGGGTGTCTGATGGGGCTAACACGCGCTTTCTCGAACGCGCCATGTACTAAAGTCAGAACTACTTGGCTTGTATGTAAGAAGACGGTGTTGCGTGGTCGGTCTTTAGCTTGCAGCGGAATGTAATACGAAATCTCCTTCATGATGTGTTTGTGAGTGGAGCGATTGCAATGGAATATAGAAAGGTCTAGAGAAGATTTGAATCACAGGTTTAAAGGGCTTTTTTGTTAACAGTAATGACGTAGAACTCCAAAAACATTGTGGAAAAAACAATGTTCGGAAGATTGTTTCAAGATTTTTTCACATGTTTTGAAAGTCTTAAGCTGGAAATGCCTTCCTGCGCCATTAAACAATGCGGACTACCATTTCAAATGGTATTTGCTCGTTGACCGAGATCTACGTCTTAACCCAAAAGCATGTTTTTTGTCTTTTTTTATAGTAATACAGACAAATGTCTTCTCCTCACCTGTATATTTCTCATTAGAGCGGTGGGGTCTTTGGTGGATTAAAGGACGGTGTTTTTGACATGGTGGTTATGTCAACTAAGAAACATTTTAACTTCGTGGGTATTGCTGAACGATGAACGACACCGGTGACATAATTTTAGTCTCTATGTCTTCAGATGGTTAAATTTACGCCTTAAATGGAATGTAGAAATAATTCAATAGATGGAAATAATATCCTTAGTTAATTCCGACCCTGTATCTCCATGTTCAATCGATTTAGTGGATTTTTTTTATAAGAATACGTATTGCATGTCTACCACTACTGTGTTCATGTCGAGAAATTCAAGTTTTCCAAAGTTTTGTAAGAACTGGATTGTATCTCTGCAAGTAAAAATCTCTGGTCAAAACAACACCTATAACTAATTTAGTGAAAACAATGTCTTCAAGAATGTGTATCATACACGCTTTGTCACAGAGGTTTATTAGTATTTATTATGAGTTTCGCATTATACTGTCCGCCAATTACAAGCCCTTGACCTCCTGAGCAACTTTGCTTAAAATCGCAACTCTCTGAATGGTGGGATTCTTGAGCTAAATCAAGTTCTAAACACTCGAAACTGCTAATGCTATGCTATTAAAATTCACAGGAATGGTTAAAAAGCTATAATCTTGCTAAGCCGGCGGTTTCGAGTGTCAGGGTGGCACTCTTTTTCCGCATTTGTCTACCAGGGTAATCGAAGAAACAGAGAATTAACAAATTTTTGAAGATTCACAATTAAAAAAAAAATAAAAAAATGACGGCTGTAAAATCACAATAAATGAAATCAAGAAGGAAAACTACAACAGGAGAGTCGATAAACTTGAAATCAGCGGTTAAGAACAATACAAAATTCAAATTTGAATTATAAAATATATAATTTAAATTATAATGATTATGACACAGCTCGACAATAGATGAGCTGAGAAATCTTGAATTAAACAAACCTATGAAAAATACTAAATGTTAGGTATATAGATCAGCTCAATCTGAGCGCCCCCCGTGCAGCATAAATTCTCATGGTTTTTATTGATTCTCTCTTTGCTCACTGCACGGGGGAACTAGTAGTTGTGATAAGGCATATCAGTACAGATTTCGTTTTCTGATCTACTCTCATCTTCCCGCTTACGATCAGTAGCAATAAAATTATTCGATCGGTCGGTCACCGTATTGTTTTTTCTCCACCGTAATAAGGACTTTTGTTCACTCTAATAAAATTTGCCTTTTGATACCGACCGCGTGTGCACTTTATTCCCACTGGATTGCAGTGGAAGAAATCAAACAGCCAGAGGAACATACTAAGGTATTCAAAGTGTCGAGTCAAGGGTCCGAACATTGGTGTCGTGACCAGGATTGTTGGCCACGGGTGTGTGAAATTTTACTTGGATACCGCATTCACATTTAGCGTGAATAGATTTTCGCCATCTTTATCGCGCGCGCGTTGGTTGTCGCCATCGTTAATTTGCTGCACTGCTATTGTTCTCGCGAGAACGCACATGTGGTTTTTTTCTTGCTGGACTGTGATATTGGAATCAATTGGATACGATTTTTGATTGCGACTTATACGGACGGTATAAATCATTCTGCGGAACCAAAACGGCTCACACGGACGATCACAATACGTGTAGGTGGAACGGACCGACTGATGATCACTGGGGTGACGGATTCGAGCAAGAATTTCGTGCGACAGTGGAACCTAAACGGTGGTTTCACAATATTTAAAGTATACTCGTTTCCGGAGGCGCGTACTTTTCTACAACCATTTCGACTTTTGGGCTGTCTTTCGATCAAGCTGAATGCAGCTTTCCGGTGATGTTCACAACCTTATCGGAAAAATTGGAGATTGTTCCTGTTGGCAGTTTTAATAAATACAAGGCCTATTCATTTAGGCTCTCAGGTGAGCCTCTCTCCAATTAACTATCAGTTGACTTTGTGGTTCTGTGCGTGCTTCGAATTTCTTTCTACAGTTTTCGTCGACGGATGCTGGCAGGATGACGAAGAAGCTTAAGCTGAAGCTGCATGTGCGCGACAACATTGTCGATTTTCTTTTACGAACGGAACGGTTCCTGAAGCAATACGACCCGGCCAATCACGCTCTCCAGGTCCAATCCAGAATCGACAAACTCGACGAAAAATGGGACGAATTCGAAGAGGCTCAAACGCAAATAGAGGAGATGGAGGAACATGTAGAAAAGGTGAATGAACACAAGCACACTCGGGCCCAGTTTGAGGAGTTGTACTTCAAGGTAAGGGCAGAGTTGAAAGCGAAATTGCCATCCACCACTCCCATTACTCCCCCCACCCCCTCTGGAACCTCACGCACAGAGGCATGTGGCAATATTCAATTACCCAAAATAAATCTGCCAGAATTCAATGGGGAATTCGACAAATGGTTGCCATTTTATGACACATTTAAATCGCTGATCCATGGCAATCCGGATCTGAGCGCGATACAACGTTTTCATTATTTACGAGCGTCTCTAAAGGGTGAGGCGTTAAAGGTCGTTGATGCATTCCCAATGAGCGAAGCGAGCTATGGGGTTGCCTGGTCTGCGTTGACCAAACGTTATTCGAATGTGTACTTGCAGAAAAAGCGACACGTAAACGCTTTGCTACAGTACCCGAAGTTGAAAAAGATGACTGCGAGTGGAATCCATGACGTCATCGATTGCTTCGATCGACATCTGAAAATTTTGGATTTATTAGGAGAAGCAACAACGGGTTGGGGAGCGATACTGACGCAGCTATTAGTATCGAAGCTGGACGATGCCACGCAGAAGGAATGGGAGGAGTTTGCCGTGAAAAGGGAAGAGCCTGCCTATCTACACGTGATGGAGTTCTTAGAGGGTCAAACCCGGATTCTGGATGCGATTGCAGTCGACCAGTCCTCCGAAAACCAGCGTGCCCCACCACTCTCTATGTCCACTCCGTTTAAGAAACCAGCACCGAAGTTGTCAGTCCACGCAGCGTCGGAAGGCTACTCGCCAAAATGTGTCTCTTGCAGCGGTCCTCATTACTTAAGTAATTGTCCACAGTTCGTGAAGATGCCTTTGGATAAGCGGTTCCAGGTCGTCAATTCGAAAAAACTATGTAGCAACTGTCTCCGACGTGATCACTACAGTCGAGACTGCAATTCCAAGTACCGTTGCCGTACGTGTCGCAAGAAGCATCACACTCTACTTCATCCTGGGCCATCAGCATCTGGTTCTGGTTCTGCGGCTGATGCTCAGGTCTCTGATCAATCTCAATCAGGTAGTTCTGTTTCCTCCACGACTACGACAGCTACAGTGGAAATTCCTCGGCAGTCTCTTCAAAGCTCGGTGGCTACAATCTACGCGGCCAATATTTCAGCAGATTCGAGGGAGGCGCACATATTTTTGTCGACGGTTTTGGTATCGGTGAAGGATCGCAATGGGCGGTTGCATACAGCGAGAGCGCTACTGGACAGCGGATCGCAAGCAAATCTTATCTCGGAGAGGCTGTGCCAGCTTCTGAAGCTACCTAGAAACGGAGTCAATATCCCAATTTCTGGTGTCGGCAGTGCGCGGGTTCAGATAAACGGTTCTGTGTCTGCCACGATCGGTTCTCGAATTTTGGATTATTCGGTACCGATGGACTTCCTGGTCATCAAGAAGGTTACGGAGGACCAACCGTCAACAACAATTCCAATCGGTAATTGGAAACTTCCATCTGACATGGCGTTGGCGGATCCTGGTTTTAACAAGCGAGCATCGATCGATCTTCTCCTGGATTTGGAGTACTTCTACGAATTCTTGCTCTTGAATAGTGGTCGAGTGCGAATTCAGCGCATCGGCGAAGGACTTCCACTCTTTGTTAACACCGTTTTCGGGTGGATTGCAGCCGGCAAGGCCGACTTGGGAAGCCTGAACCCTGTTCCGTGTTGCCACGCGACGATCAACACAAGCACCTTGGAAGAGAAAATCGAGCGGTTTTGGACGATTGAAGAGCTACAAGATGTGCCGAAGCTGACACAGGAAGAGCAAGACTGCGAGGAGCATTTTCAAAATACTTTCTCCCGTGATTCGACTGGGCGATATGTGGTGCGTCTGCCAAAGCGAATTGGTTTCGAGCAAATGATCGGCGAATCGAAGGACATGGCCTTGCGGAGACTACTGCAGCTTGAACGGCGATTCGAGAAGGACTCGAAGCTTCGAAAGCGATACAACGAAGCAATACAAGCGTACTTGGATCAAAATCATATGGCAATCGTTCCAGAGAAGGAATTGAAGCGCGATAAACGGATTGCCTGCTATCTGCCTCATCATCCGGTCTTCAAGGAATCAAGCTCGACGACGAAGATTCGACCGGTATTCGACGGTTCAGCCAAGACGACATCAAACCGCTCACTGAATGATGCCCTCATGACGGGTCCGGTGATCCAAGACTCACTCTTCGATCTGCTTCTTCGGTTCCGCAAGCATTTGGTGGCTCTAGTTGCTGACATCGAGAAGATGTACCTGCGGGTGATAATACACCCCGATGACACCCCTTTGCTCCGGATCTTGTGGAGGTTCTCTCCAACGGAACCAATTTCGACGTATGAGATGTCCAGGGTCACTTTCGGGTTAGCGCCATCGTCGTTCCTCGCCACACGGTGTTTACAGCAACTGGCGCATGATGAAGGTGATCAATTTCCACGAGCGAAGACGGCGCTAGTTTTCGATTTTTACGTCGACGATTGTATCGGTGGGGCGGAATCGGAAGAAGAGGCTATCTTGCTGCGGCAAGAATTGGTACAGCTGTTGTCAAAAGGTGGCTTCAGACTGCACAAATGGGTATCGAACTCGAAAGCAGTATTGTCAGAATTAACTTCCGATGAATTGGGAACATCGTTTACTTTGAGTTTCGACCAGGAGCGTGTGAAAACGCTAGGAATTAGCTGGCAGCCAGGGCCAGATCTGCTAAGCATCGATGTATCAGGTCTCACTGTAAGCGGACAGTGGACTAGGCGCAAGGTGTACTCCGTCATTGCTCAATTATTCGATCCTACCGGTCTCACTGCTCCTGTTATTGCCTGGGCTAAGATTCGAATGCAACTACTCTGGGTGGCTACTCAGGGTTGGGATGATCCGTTATCACCGGATTTGGAGAAGCAGTGGGCAGATTTCTACCAACAACTTCCGTCACTCGCCAACGTCAAGGTGGATCGACACGCATTCACCGATCATCCAGTACTGACAGAGTTCCATGTGTTCTCCGACGCATCCGAGGCAGCCTACGGAGCATGCATCGATGGCCGTTCGATTAGCATGTCCGGGCAGATTAAGGTCGAATTACTAGCAGCAAAATCTCGTCCTGCAAGCCTGAAGAAGGCCACACTCGCGAGGTTAGAGCTATGCGGTGCCCATATTGCTGCCAAACTATATCGTGCGACCGTGCACGCACTCAAGATGGAGGAGATCGAGGCTCGTTTCTGGTCAGATTCGACTATCGTACTATCGTGGCTGAAGCTGCCACCATACGGAGATTACGAAGAGACACCAGTGGAATCACGTGAAAGGGACAGAGAATCCAGCCGATCTCGTGTCGCGAGGAGTTATGCCAAAGGACCTAGCAGAGCTACCACATTGGTTTCATGGTCCACACTGGTTATCGCTTCTTGATCAACATTGGAATACCCGGGAACATTTGGAATACGAGCAGCCTGCGGAAGAATTGCTGGAGAAGAAGAAGAACGTGCTCGTGGTAACGGAGCACGGTCAACTGCATCACTGTTGGATCGATATTCGTGTTATTGGAGGATGTTGCGGATTACGGCATACTGCGTGAGATTCGTACGAAGTTGTCAACGTCGCAGATCGCTCCTCGCAACCCCGATGCTTAACGTCAAGAACTTACAAGAGGCTAAGTATGCATTGGTGCGAGGTATTCAACGGGAGTCATTCGCTGTGGAGATAAAGGCGCTTGTTAATCATCGTGCTGTTCCTGCTAGTTCGTCGTTGAAGTTACTCAACCCGTTCCTAGACCAGCACGGCATACTTCGAGTTGGTGGCCGGCTCAATCCTGCCGAAGAATCGTACGCTGTTCGACACCCCATGATTATCCCTGGGAATCACTCTTTTTCGCGACAAGTGGCAGTCGCATATCACGAAATCTCGCTTCATTCTGGTCCTCGTATGACGCTCGCTCAAATCCGGCAAGAGTTCTGGCCCATAAACGGCAAGGCATTGGCAACCTACACGTTCCGACATTGTATTCGCTGTTTTCGAGCTAAACCTGTCCCCGTCTCGCAACCTCCTGGCCAATACCCAAAATCCCGTACAACTCCCTCTCGAGTTTTCACTGTCACTGGTGTGGATTACTGCGGTCTGGTCTTTTTGAAGCCCGTTCACCGAAAGGCTGCAGCTCAGAAGGCATACATCGTCGTTTTCGTGAGTTTTAGCACTAAGGCGGTCCACCTCGAACTGGTAGGGGACCTCACTACCGCTGCTTTCCTGTCTGCTTTGCGACGCTTCGTGTCTCGTCGAGGTTTACCTGCTGAGATTCATTCGGACAATGGTCTCAACTTCCAAGGCGCCAGCAACTATCTTCGAGAGCTCTACGATCTACTACGTGACCCAGTCGCGACGGCAAAAATCGCTACTGAAGCTACCCAGCGTGGCATCAGCTGGAAGTTTATCCCACCACGAGCACCCAATTTCGGCGACCTCTGGGAGGCGGCCGTAAAATCCGCAAAGACATCACTAATCCGAGTCCTGGGTCAACGACAGCTCTCTTTCGAAGACATGACGACGGTCCTCACTCAGATCGAAGCGGGTATGAACTCGCGCCCTCTCACCCCACTGTCAGAAGATCCGGGTGAATTGACGTGCTTACTCCTGGTCATTTTCTGATGGGCACATCCCTGCTGGCAATTCCCGACCCGGACTACACGGATGTCCCCACAAATCGGCTGCAACACTACCAGCAACTACAGCAGCTGGTTCAGCAACATTGGAAACGGTGGAAGCGGGAGTATATCTCGCAGCTCCATAACCAGAACCAACGATTTCTTCGTGCCACACCGCTCAAAGTGGGCCAAATGGTGGTCCTCAAGGAAGACGGAAGCGCAGCTATCGAATGGCCGCTAGCTCGCATCATCGAAATCTACCCTGGCCCCGACGGCGTAGTGAGGGTAGTGAAGGTACGAACGCCGACTGGAGCAGTCTACAAGCGGCAGGCTGCGCGTGTCTGTTTGCTACCATTCGAGAAAGTAGAAACCACGCAGTCGACGATCTCCGCCGACCCTCATCCTCCGAATCCAACCCCGAAGGACGACCTGTAACTTCGAAGAGCAACTGAAAGTTATTTATAAGTTAGATTAAGTTTTTTCGCATTGGTAAACCTAAATAGAATTTAGGTGGCCGGCAGGTTAGGTATATAGATCAGCTCAATCTGAGCGCCCCCCGTGCAGCATAAATTCTCATGGTTTTTATTGATTCTCTCTTTGCTCACTGCACGGGGGAACTAGTAGTTGTGATAAGGCATATCAGTACAGATTTCGTTTTCTGATCTACTCTCATCTTCCCGCTTACGATCAGTAGCAATAAAATTATTCGATCGGTCGGTCACCGTATTGTTTTTTCTCCACCGTAATAAGGACTTTTGTTCACTCTAATAAAATTTGCCTTTTGATACCGACCGCGTGTGCACTTTATTCCCACTGGATTGCAGTGGAAGAAATCAAACAGCCAGAGGAACATACTAAGGTATTCAAAGTGTCGAGTGAAGGGTCCGAACACTAAATAAAAAGAGCAAAATAAAAAAATTCAAAAACATAAAAAGATATTGAAAAGATAAAGTATTAAGCTTTGTGTATTTTCCTTTCTTTTTCAGTATAATTTTCAGTCTTATAGTGGGCCTTCTTGTGGTCAGCACCGTCTACGAAGTGTACACAATGTTGTCCGGTCACCGGGAGCCGTGCCGAACACTGCTGATATTTTCGCTTTACTCCAACGGGGTCAAGCTTTTCCAGATGGTTCCCCGCCCGAGTGCCGATGGCAGTCAAAAATCCAACGCCATCGATTGCCTCAATGGAATCCGTGTGATCTCGATGGTTTGGATCATCTTCAGTCACAACTACATGATGCTGACAATGTCTCCACTAAACAACATGTTAGCTATGTATGATGTAAGTTTGACACAGAAAAAACTGCAGCTTTCCGATTTGATGGTGTCTTTTTTATAGTGGGTGACTTCGTACCACAGTATGCTTGTACTAGCATCCACCGTTTCGGTGGATTCATTTTTCCTACTTAGTGGATTACTCGTTAGCTGGAGCATTCTACGGGAGTTGGACAAAAATCGCAGGCTCAATCTACCGTTAATGTATCTTCATCGGTATCTTCGTTTGACGGCGGCTTATGCGGCACTAATTTTATTTTCTGTTAGTTTGATGAAATATTGTGGCTCGGGACCGTTCTGGAACGGCATTGTGACCCTGATGAGTGGTTCGTGCGAAACTTACTGGTGGTCTGCTCTGCTGTACGTTCAAAATTATGTCAATCCGAAGAAAATCTGCCTGGGCCACACGTGGTATCTTTCGGTGGATATGCAACTTTACATCCTCTCACCGTTGATTGTTTATCCTCTGTGGCGGTGGGGACGAAAATTTCTGATCGCAATTGGATGTTTAATTCTAGTGTCGATGGGTAGTGTGATGGCAATATTTTTGATTGAAAACATCCGATTAGCATTCGTAGCAGCCGGTACAGGAGGGGCTGATCGGATGAGTCTTACTTACTACCCCACGCACACTCGAATGGGAGCTTGGCTGATCGGGGTCATTCTTGGTTATGTGCTGCATGCGACGAAGGATCGGCAGGTGGAAATGTCCCGGAGAACGGTAGCCCTCGGGTGGATTTTATCACTGGGTGTAATGTTGGCAATCATATTTGGAGATTATCCTCTGCAGCAGCCTGACACCTACATGAACCATTCGTTGGTTGTGGACGCTTTCTACGAGTCCACGAATCGAGTGGTGTGGGCAAGCTGTCTTGGTTGGATTGTGTTTGCCTGTGTTAACGGGTACGGAGGACCTGTGAACACTTTGCTTAGTCTGTCGATTTGGCAGCCCCTCGGGAGGCTGTCGTATAGCATGTACTTATTGCATTTGCCACTACAGGCGATGCTGACTGGGATGGTGAAAAATTCCGTTCACTTCGGGGATGTAGATGCGGTGCACAAATTTTGGGGAGATTTTGGCCTTACGGTTACCCTTGCCGTGGTGTGGAGTTTGCTGTTCGAATCACCGATTGTCGGATTGGAGAAGATTCTCTTCGGGTCCCGTAAGTTGGCCTAGCTTTGGTAGAAATAGCAATAATTGAATTGTTCTGTTTTTCAGTGAGAAAATCCGGTGAATCAAAAAAATCAGTGGCAGATGACAAATCTTCGGATGTTGCGACCGATTCAACGGCAAGTTTACCTCAGAAGCAAACAGTATGACACTAATCTTATGAAATGTAATAAACGTTGTAATGTTCATCGAAAAAGTTTTTTCTTCGTATAAACTAGCGGAATCAGTAGAATAAATTCAAGAGAAAAATATCGGTCCCATGCGACTTTCGACACCTTTAAACTCGACTTCTCAGTTTCCCGATAGGATTTAGCGCAAATCCATCACCAGTCATTCGGCACAAGAGTGGCTCTCTGTGTCTAGAAGTCTCCTCCTGGCAATGAATGAACGGGATTCAATGAGCCGCGAATGTAATTTTCGTGTGCTCCATGTTTCGCTTAGGGATTTGCATTCCCAGCCGTTGAGTGCGGCGGCTCATCGGATGGAGCGCTCGCTTTTCCCGTCAAACGAAAGCAGAATAGGCAACAGATTGATAGTGAATTATATTTAAATCAATTTCCTACTTTCACCCCACTGGATCTGTTAGAAGTGGGTTTGTGATTTTCTTTCTTCTATGCTATACAGTATGACAGGTTTCCTTCTTCCTCGTTGGTGAAGGGCTGAGATGGATGGATTGGATTTCGATGCGTCGATTGATTTAGATTGAAAAATTGTACTCAAATTGAGTGTGGTGTGACGGAGGCTGTGCGGAGGCTGATTGTTCTGCGGGTGATAGCTAGATGTGAATTGAAGTCGGCAGGAAACCAAACAGAAAGACGGGCCTTTTCGGGGTCGTTCGGCGTGTTCAGTGCAACACGACTCTTACCGTAAGAAAACTCCTTATCTGCAGAGACTTGAAACAAGCCATTAAATCACGCCTAGGCGAAAACCATTCAAACTAATTTCCCATTATTCTAATTGTACACTTCACTCAATGTCTCAGCGGAAGGAATGCGCCGTTCTGTGCTAGAAATTCCTAAAAAAAACGGAAAAAGCAGCAAAAGTCAGCGCTAATGCATTTCAGCCACGGTGATGCGCCACGCCACCCAAAGAACAGCCGGCAGTTGGGCGGCTGAGACGAATTTCACACGTGTTCTGAATTCCATTTGCCACTTTCCGGGCGGGTAGCACCATCTGGTTTCACTTCCGGTACGTGGTGTTACGTGGAAAGTGTACTCCTCCCTGTGAATGTGCTGTGTTTCACAATTATCTGCCCGATACGAAAAAGAAAGTGCCTGCTCCCGGTAAGCTCCATGGAAGGGAATTTAAATAATCCATTCAACTGAGAATGGAATAATACTGCACGAATAAAGGAAACGATTTCAATGATATGGAGCAAAAAAGTACTAGTTTGTGGTTGCTCATGTGGAAATTGATTCAAAAATTTTGTGTGTGCATAGTGTATTATCGAACTAGAAAATCCACAACTAAAAAGCCGAAAAAAATTCTTGACCCAACCGCACCCTGTTCACCTTTCGAAAGTGGCACAATGCTTGGCGAGGCGAAATATTTGCTTTATTTGGCTGTGAAGTTTGCCAGCCAGAAAGGCTAAGTTCAAACTTATCATATATTAGCTTTGGCAACGCTTGGAGGTGGTGTGAATTTAGGAGGCAAAAGAGATGGTGTTGAACGAAACAAACAACTTTTGCCGCTAGTTTAGCACTGGCAGGGACAACGGTTGGCAAGAGAAGGTGTTCCTGAATGGAAATGGACGACAAATCGAGAAGAGAATGGAAATATTTATTTATTTCTCGTTTTCGCGCATATTTTATAGGAATGATTTTTGTTCAACGTTTTCATTGGTTTCTAAGAATCAAGATTGTCTTTTTATAGAATTCGAAAACATGGAGCCATACACATCATTGCATTCTTTTTAAATTTTTTATCTTGAATTTTATTTAAAATGGAAATCTGCTTGGATAATATATAATTTTGATTCACATCTGTATAATCAATTTTTCTAAAATCAAATATGACTAAAATAAAATAATCAATTTTTACAAATTCATTTTAATTTTTTTTTATCAAACATTTATTCGATACGAAAAAATACACTCAAAAGTTCTAGGTTTTATTATTCAAAAAAAAAAAAGCATATCTTGTGTTTGTACATATAATGCAGTGTTCTATATCGAAAGCAGAATATTTATAATATACACAAAAATCATGATGTTTCGGCAAATTCCGGTTTCGAGCGAATGATCAGTTTTGGAGCACTCAAAAAATCGTGGTTTATTCTCGTCATCAACTAATGCGTCGCTCACCCATCCCTAATCACACCGTCTGCAACCGAAAAAAAATACTAATAGGGGAACTGGTCCATTATTCATCTCATTAACCCGATATTCACGAAGAATGCACGGATTAAACAACAATTAAACAACAAACTTTCATGAAATCATTGAACAAATAAACTAAATACGCTTACGTGCTCTTATAGAATCGTTCAGTATTTTATATTCAGTAAACTTAGCTAGTTTTATCCTGAATATTGTAAAACAAACGAGACAAAGCTGTCCCATAATAAAGGAAAACTTGAAGTAAAATTGAATCAAAATTATTACGAAATTGTATAGAGTTTAGGAACAAAATTTGGGGTGCTGTGGCTGGAAAATGCCGCAGATTTACCACTTCCGACGTCACTTTTAAAAACATTTTCAACTGAATGTTCCTGTAGGTTTCCAACTAATAAATTTTGTTTGGAAGTTGAAATTATTATTTAATTCATTGGTCGTAAAAAGCAAAAAAAAGTGCTCTAGAGCTTAAATTGGAAGAAAATGATCCTGGCTAGAATTATACTTAACGGTTCATGAACTTCGGGTACGGAACAATGGTACCGAAGCCAGTGGACCCATCGAGAAGTGATCCGTCAGTGTAGAACATATTGTCGCAGTTGATGTTTCGATATTTATTGGAAGCAATTTTGGGGATCTGCTGCACGCGTAAATGATCCGGGATTCCACGAGTTTCTTCTATCATGGATGTATCGAAAAACACAGTAGAATCAGAAGTATTTAATAAGTTGACACGATTTGGAATATTCGAAGAAGGATTAATATTTTGGGACATGTGATTAAAATACAATGTCATAAAACGGGTTTGAGAATTAAGTTCGATTAACCTTTCAAAATTTTCTATCACAGGATGGTTCAAGGCCTCACATTTGATAAGTATACGACAAGACAGGCTCCAGAAGCGGTTTTTCAATGGTAGAACTCCAGTTTAGGCCTCCATACTCATCGTATGGGTCGACTGCATGCAACCCAAGGCTATACGCAAACAACGATATTGTATTGATATTGTAGAGCCCAAGCAGAGAAATTGTCCAAGGTATTTCGCAATGGTCCTTGCAAATCGGCAGCTTTGGCTCCTGTAACAGAAACCACGCTGTCGTCTGCAAGTTGTCTTATCATGCATGAATTTTCCAGACATTCGTCGATGTCATTCACATAATAATTGTAAAGAAGGAGGCTTAAACATAAAACCTGGGGAAGACCCATGTAGCTTATTCAAAAAGTTGCCAAGTCGCCATGCGTAACATACATATGCTCTTCGGATAACAAATTGTGCAAAATTTTTTCGTAAAATTGGTGAAAATCCTTGTCGATGATGTTTTTTTTTCTGTTCACACAACATTTATTTGACACGGCACAATACTTGTCGGTAAAGTTTACCCGAAAGAATGTCAATAAAAACGGTTTCAAAAGCCCCCTTAATGTCCGAGAACGCAGGCGCCATTTGTTCTTTGCGAGCATACGCCAGCTGAATATCTGTTGAAAGCAGCGCAAGACAATTATTCGTCCCTTTGGCACGGCGGAAGCCAAACTGAGTGTCTGATAGTAGACCATTCGATTCGACCCAGTGGTCTAAACGATGAAGGATAATTTTTTCCATCAATTTCCGGATACAGGACAGCATTGCAATCGGCCTTTAGGAGTCGTGATCAGAAGCTGGTGTTCCTGGGTTTTGTATGGCAATCACCTTCACTTGCCTCCAATCCTGCGGTACAATGTTCTGCTCCAGGAACATATTGAACAAGTTCAACAAGCGCCTCTTGGCAGAGCCGGGTAGATTCTTCAACAAGTTGAATTTGATTTTATCTAACTCAGGCGCGTTATTGCTACAGGACAGGAGTGCAACTGAAAATTCTGCCATCGTTAAAGGTGATTCTATTGCATCGTGGCCCAGAGACGCATCGCGAACAAAGTTTTGCGCAGGAACAGAGTTCGAACATACTTTCCTGGCAAAATCAAATATCCAACTACTTAAAGACTCCTCGCTTTCGTTGACCGTTATACGATTTTGCATTCTTCGGGCTGTGTTCCAAAGAGTGCTCATCGATGTCTCCCTCGACGTCTTGTTCACAAACCGACGCCAATATCCGCGTTTCTTAAGCCCTCAAACGCGTCGGATTTTTCCGTGTAGATATCGGAGCACTCTTTGTCCCACCACTGAGTGGGAGGCTGTTCTTTGATCGTTACGCCGGGATATTTCTTCGTTTGGGCTTGCAACGCGGCGTCGAGAATCAAGCCCGCGAGGAGGTTGTATTCTTCAAGTGGTGGATGATGTTGAATCGAATCGACCGCTTTTGAAATAATTTCCTCGTATAACTTCCAATCGACATTCCGTGTGATGTCATACGGAATGTCAATTGGTCGCATGAGAGTTGAGCCGTTAGTAATTGAAATAAGAATAGGCAAATGGTCACTACCGTGAGGATCGAGGATTACCTTCCATGTGCAATCCAACCGTAGCGACGTCGAACATAAGGATAGATCCAAAGCGCTCGGGCACGCTGGAGGTTTCGGGACACATGTCATTGAACCGTTGTTTAAAATAGTCATGTCGAAGCCATCGCAAAGGTTATAGTTTAAAGAGGAGCGGTTATCATTATAAGGGGTGCCCCAAGCCACACCATGAGAGTTGAAGTCTCCCAAAATCAAACGTGGCGAGGGAAGAAATACTTTTAAATCAAAGAGCAGCCGTTGCCCAACCTGTGCTCTGGGAGGAATATATATTGAGGCAATACAAAGCTCTTAGCCTTGTATGGTCATTTGACATGCGACAACTTCGATGCCTGATTTGTTTTTATTTATCAAAACTTTAAATGAATCAATTTTTGGTAAAATACTTCTACAATTCCACTGTAAGACAGAGATAGAATCTATCATATACGCAGATGAATTAGGCATCGAAGGGTACAATCGCTGCAAGGAGGGGCCATTGGGCAGTGAACTGCTTCAAAAATGATCTAACTGTTGGTAGGAATGCTGTAAGAAAAATTTTAATTGGATCGGGTACATTGAAAGTTTCAAAAATCCAGTCCAGAGTTTGTTTCATCAGATGGATGTGCAAAAGGAACAACTGGGGTTTTAGATGTTCCTGGCAGTGCTGGGAATTCCTTCTGGGACTTTAAATTTGCAAGCCCGGAAGGAGTTTGCTTCGGTTTTTCCGCAGCATTTTTAGGTTTGTTTGTATCATTCATTTCACTTTGGGAAATCTTGAGACCTTTTCGGAGAAGTTTAGGAGAGGAAATATTTTTACTCTTTATAGACTCCCCAGGATTGGTGTAAAATGTTCCCGCTGGTGAATCGTCAGAATCGGTTTCATCAGAGGACAAGAGATTAAAAGAGTTTGATGTAATGGGAAAAGTGGTAACGGTCTTCTTCAGCACGTCAGCGTAAGAACACTTCGAACGCTCTTTGAGAGACCTCTTTATTTTATCCCTGCGCTGCATGTACACCGCACATGTCGAGAGCTCATGCTGACTCTCTCCACAGTGAATGCATTTTTCAGCATTTTTACAGCAGGAATCAATTCAGCCAGTTCATGACGCGAGGCATATACAATCGCACAAGGAGGCGAACTCGGTGGATCGAGACGTGGCTTGGTAATGCTGACCCGGCGGACGTAACTCGAAACGAGTCTGACGGAGTGTCTACTTTTTTGCCACCGTTGATCGATACTGACCGCAGTTGCTTGCAGTCGAGCACCTTCACATCAGGACATGTGTTGTTCTTAAAGCACCCGATAGCACTTTCCAATATACACTCGACGGACAGACTCGAATCGGTTATGACACCGTCTATCTCCACGTCTTGTACGGGTATGTAAACCCGCGTGTGAAGAGCTCAGAGCAAGCTATAGCGTTGGTCTGTTTCAGGTCGCTGACAGAGCTTGTTAGGTCGGTCCTTGGAAATTTCGGTCACGGCCTTGTACCCCTTCGTCAGGTTTTTAGAAATTTGTAAATTTCGGTCCCGCCTTTGGCCGAAAATAGACAGCATAGCTGCCCTGGGTTCCGTCTGGATAAAGCCTGGGGCGAGGGGGGGCTGAAGAATGAACAGGGGAGGGGGTAACAGAAAGGCAGGGTCAGGAGGTTTCGGAGACGGAGGATCGGGGAGTGAGGGATCTACCTCCATTGCGCTAGCTGGCTGGTTGTCCGATCGTTCGAAGCTGCAGCCGTTACAGCCACACAGCAGCACCAATCAGAGCTGCGATTAATCCAAGCAAAATGTTGACTATGACGAGAAAGAAAATATCATCGCACTCATTTTTTTCTCTAATGAATAGCCAGTAACCATCACAGTAAGCGTGGAGATCCGACAAATGAATCAATATCTTGTCTCTTTTGTTGCCATTTCCGGGTTTCCATTGTCAACCGTCGTGAATGTACAGAGTTTACTCGGAAATATCACTGCAATGCAAATCTAGGTGATTTTTGGAACATCAAAAATCGGTTCAGTAGCGTGATTATTTCAGTGCCAGCTTGAAGTTAGTTGCTATCAGGATTTTTTAAATTTGATTTGCTTTGCTGTATTGGGATAACTACGCTAGCGTTTGTTCTGTTATTGGTAAGATCATTGAAATGAGATTAATTTGGATGATCGAGTTTAATTTAATATTTGTTTAACTAGATATTGTTACAAAACCAAACATGACTGAAATTGAAATTGAATAGTTTCAAAGTTGAACCGTGCCAAAATTTAACAGGATCTGTATATAAATATACATACCCATACATAGTTAAAAGTTTTCTGTTTTGCCACCCGCGATTCATTTTTTGCCGCGAACTAACACTGTTTTTGGTTTAAGCTACAATAAGCACAATATTCAAGAGTCAAATTCATAAACTCAAAGAGCAACTAAAAATGGAATATTATTTTTCAGATATGAGATCATTTGAAAAAATTAATAGAATTTGTTTATTACAATTGGTGTTGTGTTAATTACAATTGGTGTTAAAAAGCATATTCTCTACTGAGAATAAAAATGAATAATCATACAGATTCAAAATGTACCAAACTTAAATACGCTCAGTTACAAAACGAAGTAAAGGCCCGAATACACACACGGCGTGACAACGCCTTCCTGACGAAAATTGTCAGTACCTTCTTAAAACCTTTTAATGTGCCTTCTAGCACCTGCCACCTTCCACTCGTCTACACGGAAGGAGCAATCACGCCGTCTCGAACTCCGCCGTGCGCTTACCTTCTTGTCGTCATGCCACCTAATTCATGTTTGTTTATGTTTGTTGGAAGAAAAAATAAGGCAACACACTTCTAGAATCACGGCGTGCCAGCGCCTTCGCCAAAAGAAGGCGACACAAGACCGCGTGGAAGGCACGATGCGTCTACACGGAGGGCAGTCAAGTACGCAGCTGAAGGCGGCGAACGACTACCTTCTTCACTAGAAGACAAAGCTAGAAGGTTCTGGTTGAAAGGCGTCCCAACGGAAGGCGCGTTTACGCCTTATAATTTGTATGGAGAAGGCGTCATTACGCCGTGTGTGTATTCGAGCCTTAATAGTTGTTTATTGACAATGCTTTTAGTCGGCGTGCAGCCAAACCGAACCAAGCGTCGAAAGACATTTACCGCCGCGATTGCTGTGTAGGCAAGCTGCTACAGAGAATTTTTGTTATAATATCGTTATCAAATGCTCAAACGATTTCGTTACTTCATAATAGATAGATTATTACTACTCATATCCACTGGGTGTCAATAACTCAATCTGAGAAAACGTCGCTTAGTTCAGTCTGATCGCACGCCGACCATATATCAATATCATACATATCAATTGAAGAAAAATCATTGATTTTATGTTTGCTATCCTAATAACATCATGCTGTCAAAATGAACTTGATATTTCTGCTGGTTCAATCTCAGTACAGCCATACCCGAATGATGGAGAAAGGTAGCAAGAAAAAAAATGAGAGTGAGAGTTGACGCTAACAGAATCATCGAAACATCGTAAACTCTTTTGTAATGAACCATGCATCGTAGTTGGCTGATTCTGGTGTTGCATCATTTTGTCGTAATGTCAGTAGTATGATATTGACTTTCCGCAGCTCTGGCACCAATACAGCCACCAGCAGCGAGCCGGGTGCGAAATCACTTTACGCAGCGACACAACTCAACTGTCAGGCGGCCTCGAACACGAATTATCTATTCACTGTGCACAGATACAGCCGGTATCTTTGCAATAATACAGCCACCGTAGCGAATCCGGCACGGATTCGTAGCGACACAACTCACTATCTAGTTGCCTTGAGTGCGGATTATATTCTCTTTTGTTTGGCTATTCGTATACACGGACCGGATTATAATGTAACGACCACTTTGCACGTCCGTTTCGGTCGAGTCTTCGACGCGGAATGTCGATCTGATTGTCACCAGCAGCGATGCCAACCTTTTTTCAAGAAAAACTGGAGAAAACTGGATACGAACATTTGAATCTTCTACAGAATTTTTTATTTTTTGATTTTCGGTTCAAAAATGTTGCGTAAATAACAATTATACGCACTATTGCAATATATGCACCGTATCGTTTCATGAAAACAAAAAAGGTGAAAGAGACAATGCATTGCTATTTTGATTTTTTACTGATGGAGATTATCACCCCTATGGCATCGCTTTTTACGCGTTTTTCTACGCGGATTCCGGAATTTACGCGGCGCGTATCCCCCGCGTAAAAAGCGACTTTAGTGTATGTGTAAACGAGATAGCATATCACCGCCTCTTTTCATACATCTTTATCTTACTGCTGACAGCGGTCACAAATTAATTTGAGTCCAGGACATGAGTTCATTGTCATTCACTGTTACTCGGAATAGGGATGCCAATGGCTCGGAGATTATAGTCACTAGGTATAAAGTCTGGTGTACTCGAAACTTTGAAGATGCGACTGAAATTCGATTTAAACCGGAAAACTGAAGGGCATGAATGCACAAAATATTGAAAAACCCTACATATAAGGAAAATGTATTCAATAAATAAGGTGACGAACAGAAAACTAGATAAAACGGAAACAATTCTTTAAAACCTGGAGATATACAACCCTTAGCTGTTTTGCTGGCGTGCCAAAAAAAAAACTGGAGATATCCAGGAAAACTGAAGGATTGGCAACGCTGGTTACCAGTATCAATTTTCACAGACGCAATTCTTATCAAATCTAAGTCCGGCAATAACCCCAAGTGTATGTCTAACTATATGCACCAATCAAATTATAATTTTACACGCTTCAGCTGTATAGCGTGGCTGCTGACGCACGCACTGGGCAACGTTCGATCAAGCACCAATATCCACCATCATTGCCTCCGACCATTCTGTTCGATCCCACTTTGAATGTATTCTTTCAAACCGTCATTGATACACTTAACTAAACATACCGATGATGTTAGCTAGGGTAAAAGACCTATTCCCGGCCTATTGGGCGGCCGTCCCTCACATTTTCTGAAATTATCTACTATATAAAAATGGAATTCCGTAACGCTTGATCTTATTGATATTATTCCCTCAGTCTCTGAGGTGTACAGAAATCATCATCATTTTGAATCGTTCTAAATCAAAAATAATAAGCGGTGACATGCAGGTTTTTTAACATGAAATGTTCAGGAAAGACAGTTGAGAAAAAATAATAGGTATCTAATTAATACAACTTGAGATATTATTCACAAAACTACGTAAAACATGCAAAATTATGACTTTCTGTGCTAAATTTGCCTCTAAATCAAAATTCAAAGCGATGACATATGATTCTTTTTTCACTAAAATGTTTGTTAATGTTCAGGAAAGACATTTGAGGAATAATAATCAGTATCTGATCACTAAAACTTGAGATATTATTCACAAAACTACGTGAAACATGCAAAATTATGACTTTTTATACCTAATTCGTCTCAAAATCAAAATTCAAAGCGATGACATGTGATTCTTTTTTTATTAAAATGTTCACACATTTGAGAAAAAATTACAGAAATCTGATTACTAAAACTCGATATATTATTCACAAAACTACGTGAAACATGCAAAATCGTGACTTTTATGCTGAATTTGCCTCTAAATCAAAACTCGAAGCAGTGATCTGTGATTTTTACTATAATAAAATGTTCGTTGTGTTTGGGAAAGATATTTGAGGGAAAAATAATAGGTGTCTGTTTATTTGAAATTTAAATATTTTCCACAAAACCACATGAAAAATGCAAAACCATAATTTTTTAGGCTCAATTTGTCTCTAAATCAGAATTCAAAGCGATGACACGTGATTTTTTTCAATAAAATGTTCGTTGATATTCAGGAATTCGAGAAGAAATAATAGTTTTCTGATAACTGAAAATAGAGAAATTATTCACAAAACTAAGTAAAACAAGCAAAATCATGAATATTTGAACTCAATTTGCCTCTTAATCGAAATTCAAAGCTATGATATGTAATTGTTCTTCATTGAAATGTTTGTTAATGTTCAGGAAATACATTTGAGGAAAAATAATAACTATCTTATTGCTAAAAGTTGAGATATTACTTTAAAAATTACGTATGTTTGAAGATGATTTTCTGCATACAGAAAAACACATTAAAATACTCTTTTCAAAATTTATATATATTATACATATAATACATGCAAAACTTTGACTTTTTGAGCATGAGCTCAATTCGCCTGTAAATTAATTTTTTTTTCAATAAAATGTTCGTTGTTCCTTCAACATCTGCAAATATTTTCTTGCAGAAGAATCTATGTTTCAATTTGGTGCAAGTCGAGCAGAAAAAAAATACATTTCTGATGTTTTCGTAGTTTTGTGAATAGTAACACATTACGGGATTCGAAATACTTCTTTACTTTTACCAAAATTAGATCTTGGGACATTTGGCTGGAGTAAAGGCCGCATTTCATTGGTTTAATCTTTTTTTTTAATTTATACGTAGTTATGTGGATTAAAACGTTAACTTCTTCTCAGACGTGTTCCTTGGACACCAACAAACATTTTCGTTGCAAAAATTCACATGTTATCTCTTGAGATATGATAATAGAGGAGAACTTAGCATGAATGGTCACGCTAAATCCTTCTTACTTTGATTTCTTTCTTCTAAAAGTTACATAAAAAGAGGTTTTACTGTAAACGATTGACGAATATCCGGTTATCACCCGAGTGTGGTATATTCGGAACTGGGATGACCCCACATAACATTTTTCAAAATAACGACTTCTGGTTTCAGGAAAATAATCTAAAGTGGTATTTGGCCAACCATTTCAATACTTCCGAAACTTCCGAACTCCATACGTCATTTTGAAATCCGAAATGGCGACTTCCAGTTTCTGTAAAACATCCCCAAATCACAAAATGCGTTCTGTGCGTTCTCCGATTGTTAAAGTACTTGAAGTGATGATGGACGTATAAGATGTGAAATATTTTTGAAGTGAGTTGTGCTAATAATGCAATGAATTATAAAAAAAGATTCCTAATTTTGAAACTTTTAATCCCGAGCATCGCCGGGAACGTTCAACTAGTTGATCAATAATAATGAAAGTACATTTACATTTTACATTTCCAGCCCCCAAGGAAATTTGTTTTCAGTATACGTCTGATTGGTCCTACATATGTGTGTTTGAGCACTAGACATAAGACAACGCATAGTTGTCTTATGCAAGTAGTAAGCCGAACTGATCATAACAATTATGCCTATAACGACTGTTCACTGACATCCCTTTTTCATGAACATCGAACAGCTGACCACCTTTCGACGCGACGTAATGTTTGTGATGATTCCGGACTGCCAGTATATCTCGTATATATATATCATATCAGTATGGTTTTAATAAATACATATTCTGCCATCAAGGAACCAATCACCCCCGATTGAAAATGAAAAAAGTATTTTATTTGCAATCAAAATTACTGGAGATGATTGCATAATCATTAAAAATGCGAATATCGTTTTTCAAGATCGGCAAGAGTTTTGTACTATCAAACTGGACCAAATGATTTTTTTCGATAAGTTTGTGTTTTCAACATGGCTTGCATCCGCTTTCAAAAAAGTAAATATTTGAGTTTATCTCTCACGAAGCTTTTTTCCTCTGTGTGGACTCATCACTGCGACCAGAGACATTTTGATCTTTTGCGATGTTCTCACGAAGCTTACAGATTACGGTAAAATTTCAAGCGAAGACTGTAAAATCATAATTTGCAAATTGTATGATGGAGAAAAATAATGTACCGGGCAGCTTTTTTCAAAACTTATAACAAAAAAACTTGTAACAAAAAGTTAGGAGAGTTCAGAAAGTATTGAAAAACAATCGTAAATTTCAAACAGCGCGAAGTGATTCATTCAGTTCTCAATAATCTTCGTTTTTTTTTGAATGATGTCTCACGTATTCTCATTTCTTAGTATTCTGTTGATTGCATTTTTGTTCGTTGTTAAGAAATTTATTTTATCAAATCTACTCTGATTAAATATAAACTCGAAGCTGTTTCCTTATCAATAACAATTTTTTTAAAAGGAAACTGAAATAAGATGAAGCATAATGTTGATGAACATATGAGAAAATTAAGTGCTCAATAAATATTACCATTAGCTAATCATAGGATCATTCAGGCATGATTAAAACAGCAATGAAAGAAGTTAAATGCAAATGAACGTTAAGAAGACGAAAACTAATCTCCACGAAAACAAAAATTACATTATTGATGAGAGAGTTTGAAGATGTTGTTACTGCAAAGTCTGACTTGGTATAGAACCATTTTAAATTGTTTGTACAGTTGAATCGCCATCTCAAGGGACCGTCGATATAAGGAAATGTCGCAATGAATAATTGCAATGAATGTAAAGCAGAAAGCACCATTGATAATGTCGCTATAGAGAGATTTTTCGCTATATAAGTTGTCGTAATAGAGGGATTCGACTGTATTTAATAGTGAATTTTTGTTTGCGTGAGTTTCATCCCAAATTCAAATGGAAATTCTGGAAAGAGGTTTGAACCACAAGATGAATGAAATTTAAAAATAAGCATTCGTACATTAAACGCACACTATTGGGCACTTCTTCACCTGCTCCTAGCAATGGCAATTGTTGTAGCTCTAAATTGTTCGCCATAAATGTTCCATTCATTTAGCCCGGCAGAACAGACGAAACAGAAAACCCCCAACAAGCGTAGAATTCACCAATTCTTTTGATCTCTAACCTTACTCGGGGAGTGCTGGCAAAAAGCTGTGGAATGCTAATCGTACCGAACTATGGTTTACCAGTTTACGGTTATGTTTATGAATGTTTCGGAAATAATTTACCAGGCACTTGAACCCTACGCTCAGGTGAAGCCCCACAACCACAATGAGCCGGAATTGAGTTCCCCGCGCTTGCCGGATTCCAGGTGGAAAATGCTCCAACACTTATTGCCTACTGAACTTTATCGGCTGGGGGTTGCTAATTCGAGTCAAACTCGAGTTGGTTGATTTAAATTCGAAAATCGCAAGAGCAATTTCGTATCTTGAGTAGGTTTAAATAAACAGTGAAATATTTCCGGTAAATGTGAAACAGTCGAGAATTGATGTGGCAAAACTAAACTCCTGCTTTGCGAACCGGATTATGTGCGTAAGGCCCATCTCAAAAAAGCACAGTTGTCCGGCTGTCCGGAACCGAACGTTTCGGATCCTGAAAAGGGTCAAAATGTGTGATATTTACGGTACTTTTACGTTTTCTTATCGAAGTCAGCCTTCGGTTTCTTTGTTCTTGAAGGCAGGTTATTGCGTGGTTGGAGAGGAAAAGGTTGTGAAGAATTGACGACTAACCCACCTGCGTGCAGACCGACTCTCTCGTTTTCAGGTTCCAGGCTCCAGGTTCGTTTGTGAGTAGAAAATGTCAGTCCAAATATGGCATGACTGTTCCGAGCACGTCGCATAGGAGGATAGTCGGAGCTAGTCTGTTGGTTGGGTGGAGAATAGGAAGCCAAATAGGTACGAAAACGTGGCAATAATACGTGGGATTAAATCGAACAGAGCAGGGGACAGTATTGAAGTTTGTGTTGTTCTTAAAATTACGAATCTCCGTCTCATGTTTGTTTTGTAAAGGGGCCTTTGAGCAGAACACTGTAATAAATGGTAACGTTATTATTTTTTCTATCAACAATGGTTCGGCTTGTAACTTTGCGTTCACTATGAGTAGAATAAATTAATGACAAGTACTCAAGCCAAAAGCACAAACAACGCGTGCATGTCAAAAACCGTTTCTCATTGAACTGTAACATCCAACATGATAAACCTCGCATGTAAATTAAAAATATGTGCTAAAAAGCTTCGGTCTTGCTATTTCAAAAATTGCATGCAGCAACTTCCGGAGGAACTGTGTTACTCGGGCAAAATGATTTATTATCTAACTGGAACCGATGAAAAATGCCTTGAGACGATTCGCCAAAAGCAACGAAAAATTACTCGAGCTTTTTTGATAAAAGAAAATGTTTGGAAAGAGCTTCATTATCAGTTTTTCTTCATCCAACATAACCAATAATTTAAACTTTGGTTTCATGGATTTTAACTATACTTTATAGACACACACAAATTCCCGGCAAATCTTTACAATTTTTGAACGAAATAAACTATAAAATCGAAGAACATATTTTCGAGAATATAAATAAAACTTTTGCCAAAATCTCAAAACGACTGCACTTTAATAGAAATTTTGTTCAATAATCCACATTTAGTATCACGTTGTTTCAAAATCTACTTCTGAATTCAATTTGATCAATTAGTAAGTCAAATGAGATTCAATCGGTAACAAAACCATAAAACAGCAGGATTTAAAATAATAATGATAATAACATAAATATAAACAATAATAAACAAATGGAAAAAGGTAAAAAAACAACAAAATTAAAAGTTAATCAATAAAAACAAACCGAAACGGAGAGCAAGATAAAATAAATAAATTGTGAACATGATGAAGAAGAAGATCGAACAGGTAGAATACGGAGGAAACTGAAAGAAAGCGGTTAGGATAACAAACGTTTTTTTTTTCACTTTAGAATAAATCGAAAAATGATATAAAAATATAAAACAATGAAATGAAAAAAAATATAAAGGAACAAAAAAATCGATAAAATAAGAAGGTCAACCATATAAAGTATAAGCAAATGTGGACAAATAACAAAGACAGGTCGAAAATAAAAACAAGGTATAAAATAAAGAAGAAACGAAAAAGTGAGGATAAAATAGAAGCAAAAATAAAATAGAAGTTGTCAAGCAAGAAAACTGTCAAATTAGGTATGGAATAAAAAGTTAAGCATAGAACAACGACCAATGACACAAGATCAGTAACATCACAAAAAAACAACAAAAGTAAAATACACATAAAAACGGCCTGAAAACGAACGAATAAAAACTAATAAAATCAGAAATAAGACATTAAAATATTAAATGATTTATAGAAAAAAAAAGTAAAATAAAAATTCGGATTAGACTGAAAAGAGTATGGCAAAAATAGATAACAAGCAGAATAGGAGGAAAATTGGCATAAAAGAAAAAAAAGCGAACCGAAAACAATTATATCAAAATAATTTTGAAACATGGAGGAAACAAGAAAAAGATGACAAAGGTAAAGCGGTACAATTAAAGTATTAAAAATTGTTGAAATTCTGAGAAGAACGAGATAAAACGTGGAAACTGAGTTAAATAAAGCAGAAATGAAAAGGAAAAAAACGGTTAAGAAATCGAGCATAAAACTACAGCTGTTGGAAAATATATTAGTAAGGTAAGATGGAATTAACATGAAGAAAATAGTGACTCAAATTTGCATAAGAAAGAAAAAATAAAAATAAACAAATAAAATACGAAACATGTGTTGTTAGAAAGCATAAAACAAATAATAAATCTTCAATGAAACTAGAATAGAGTTATAACAAAGCCAAGCAAGAAAAAGTAGAAAAAATACGATAAAGTTAGGTAAAAGTTGAAAAAGAAGACAGAATATTAAAGGGAGAAACCGGAAAATTTGAGAAAACGAGGTAGAACTAGTACAAAATTAAAATAGAGAAAAGAGAGACGGGACGAAAAATATAATTGAATAGACAGTAAACCGAAAAAATAGCGGCTTTAATACAATAGTGGTTTTTTAGAGAGAAAACTGTGAAATTAAGCATAAAACAACGACCAACGACCCGAGGCTAAAACACAGATACAAACGGTCTGCAAAAGAACGGAAAACAAAGAATGAAATATAAGCAATAAAATTAGAAGCTGGATATTTAAAAGTTAAACGAAATTATAATACGGCAATAGTTTTAAAACATGAAGAAAACGAATAAAATGCGATAAATCATGAAATAAAAGCATGGAAATTCGATGAGATAGTGAGCAGAACGAGATGAAACATGAAAATTGAACAAAAATAAATACTGGTGTGAACGATATTGAAAAAATGAAGAAATGCAGCATAAAGTTAGAGATGGTAACAGAGAAAATAGTGAGGCAGAATTGAATCAACAATAGGAAAATAGTGAAATAATAGAAATAAAAAAGTATGAAAAGCCTAAAAAAATTATTAAACTACGAAATATGTGTTGCAAGAAAGCCTGAAACAAGAAAAATATATTAGCAAAACTAGAGTACAATTATAATAAAATCAAACAAAAAGAAGAAGTAGAAATTCGAAAAAGTGAGATAAAAATTGAAAAGGAAGAGATAAAATAAAAAGGAGAAAACTAGGTACGGTGAGTGAAAATTTGACGAGAAAGAAAATCAAAGAAATAAAAAATAAATGAATAAATAAAGACGGGATAAGAAAATATGTCTAAATGGAGGGTAAGCAGAAAAAAAAAATAAAAATAACAAGAAACAAGAAAACGTAAGGCGAAACAGAGCATGCTTTTATATTTACCCAAAAGTAAAAAAAAAAACAAGATATAGAAGCATTAGAAATAATAAGTCAATAAAAGTGGAGGATTGCTGAAACAGTAGTGGAATAATGGAAATCTAGGGATTTAACAGAAAAAAAACATCGAAACAGGAGGAGTAAAAGAATTAGTAGGAGACAAAGAAAACATGAGAAAAAACATCGACTGAAAAAGAAGTATGAAAATAGAAAAATTAAATAGTGAAAAAAGAAAGCCAAAGGAAAGAAAACCGCGTGCACATAAAAACTAATGAAAAAAATAAAAAAGAATCGTGAGATAAATCATATTAGAAATAACTGGGAGACAAAACAAGAAAAAAGAAGCAGGAAATTTAGGTTGAACAAACATATAATATAATAAACAATTGTACGAATAAAACTCTATAAGTTTTAATTGGGAGAGATTTTGAATGACAGAAAAATATAACAATGAACAAAGAGTAGATCTGAAACTTATGAAAAACAAAGAAAAAGTGAGTTACTACCAACGGAAACTGAGAGACAACTTCAGGAAAATAAATACAAAATAACAATAAAACAATGTTAATGCTATAAAAACCAAAACGAAACAACAAAACATGCGAGGGAAGAATGTGAACAAGAATTAAATAGGAGCTGTAAAGACAGATATAAAGCAAACTTTGAAAATAAAGATGACACAAGAGACAGAAGTACAGAAAAATATTGATAAAATGAATGAAAAATAATAGAGATAAACTTAATGCGACTCGTGGTTCAAGTCACAAACCAAGGAATGAATCAACAACAAAACTAGAAGTAAGTTATGACAAAACAGAGAAAAAGCAAAAAATGAAACTATGTTCGGATACAATATCCGGATATCCGGATATCCGACTATCCGAAAATCCGGATATCCTGTCGGATAATATCCGGATATCCGGTTGACCCGGATTTTGGATATTAGTCGGATATCCGAGGTCGGATATTCGGATATTTTAATCCGGATAGTCCCAGCACTAATGTAGACTTGGAATCAATTTAACCGATCGAGATGAACATTTGTGTGTAGGGATTTTTGGGGTCGGGGAAGGTTCTTATGATAGTTCGAGACCCCTTCCTCCACTGCACACTGGGCCAGAAATGGAATCTAGCGGAACGAAATTAAAAGCGCTCTCAGGGTTTGACCAATCGGTTTCCGATCTTCTACAAAGTTTCTTGGTATAGTTGGGGCTTCATTTTGCATGTTTGAATTAGTTCGGAATTTAACCGCAAAGGTGGTGTTGCGATGCTAACTTCTTTCCCTTACGCGCTAGAGCTTTGCGGCATTCGACAAAGTTGTAGATCTCTAAATTCCATGAAACTTTACAGAACATACAAGTTTTCTAACTTTTCAAGTTTCAGAGATCTACGAGTTTTTTATAAATTTTGTCTGAAATCACGTTATATTGTGATAATTTTATGAGTTCACTCGAATTAATTTCTTACAAATTTTATCTCGATTGAAATTGAATAATTACGTCGTTTTCTTCCGAGTACAGAAGTTTTTGAAGTACTTAATCGAAAATATTACACAAGGATTTCGATAGTGAAAATGCGGTTGGTTGTGCGATGTTTTCTATCCCTCCAAATTTCGCGTTCGCAATTCAATCTTCTTCTGTGTGTTATGTTCAAAATAGAAGTGGGTGTATGAGTGGTGATCTATTCGCAAACTGGCCGCGTTGGGCGTGTTGTGTAGTTAGTGATAGTGATTGAATTAAAGTGTGCAAATTGCAACAATCGAGCATTCAAAAACATTCGACATGGCTGAATGTGAACATGTCTGGAGTGTAAGCAGGATATCGCTAGTCCGATCATCGAAACAGCACGTGGAGACCGCTTTACTTCGATTCGACACGGCCAGCACGGCCATGCGAATGAAAGCAGGAAGAAAGAGACAAAACTTGCAAAGTATTCCTGAATATTCTTTTGTATCATTAGATGGTCGTGCGATGAATTTGCGAGAGCGACAATGACAGCAGTCCGGCAACATAGCTTGCGTTGACATAAAGTTCCTTGTGGGATTTCCAATAGGTTTTTGTTTGTTAACTTGTTGCCTTGGTGCTGGTAAAGGTTGATGGACGTGATGCACAAATGATTGTTTCAATTTTGTTGTATTGTAGGTGCTCATGTTTACGACACAAGTATCATAAGGTTTGCTGCCAAACGCGTTTTGTGCTGTTATCTTGCTTGATTTTTCTAGCTTTTGAGCAGATGTTTCATATGGACATTTTTATTATTGATTGGGATCGTAATTGATTATGACTAGTTTGGCAAGAATGTCAAAAATTTAGGTTATATTTTGGTACACATGTATATGGTAAGATTTATATTGGACAATGATATGTCGTGTATTTCTATATATTTATTTCATCCATTTTATTTAAGCACAACATAACGGACACTTTCCATACATTGAACAAAACTAGATAATTTTTTCATATACCGCCATACAAACATCATTTCATAATATTATTATATACGGGTCGATTTTTTTGATACGGAAATAACATCAAATAAATCGAAAGTCTGAACACAATAGCAGAGTCCCAATGACTCTACTATTGTTTTCGGGCGGGGCTTGCCGACGGGAAAAGGATTTCGGAATGCGCTGCAAGTACTCAGTCATTCTGTCATGGATCTTTGGGAAATCGGAAGAGCTAACACCTTCTTGATCCCGAAACAAAGAAAGTTGCAGAAATAAAATTATACTGCAGCTGTCTTTGTTTCACATCATCACTGCCAGACAGTGGGAGAGAGAAAGGTTCCACACACACACACACACACACACACACACACACACACACACACACACACACACACACACACACTTAATTGAAAATATTACACAAAATTTGAAAAAATACATTATTTTGTGAAGTAGATATCTCAGCGGGTAGCAAGTATTAGCAAACCATGATTTTTTCTAAAAATTGTCCATCAAAAAATCTTCATTTTCTGAAATTTTGAAAGAAGTGTTTTTTGGTGTTTTTGTGATATTTAAGTTTGAATATAACCATAGGTTTCATATAAAAATACAATTACTATGTATTTATTGCATGCAATACACGGTCCAGTACTTTGATACTCTATCCAACCTATGTGCAGTCTACTGCAGAGCTCTAGCGTGTAAGAATAAAAAGTTGGTGTCGAAGCGCCATCTCTGCGGCCAAATCGCGAACTAAACTGAGCGTCAAGTTGAAGTTCTCATTACACTGAGAAACTTTCATAACCTTGGTTTCATAACCTATGGTTATATTCAAACTGAAATATCACAGAAACACCAAAAAACACTTCTTTCAAAATTTCAGAAAATGAATATTTTTTAATGGACAATTTAAAAAAAATCATGGTTTGCTAGTACTTGCTACCGGCTGAGTTATCTACTTCACAAAATTATGTATTTTTTTCAAATTTTGTGTAATATTTTCAATTGAGTACTTCAAAAACTTCTGTACTCGGAAGAAAACGACGTAATTATTCAATTTCTATCGAGAAAAAATTTGTAAAAATTAATTCGAGTGAACTCATAAAATTACCACAATATAACGTGAAATTCAGACAAAATATATAAAAACTCGTATTTTGATGGGTTTATCGGCTTAATCAGTCCGTGTATGCTAGCAAAAACGATTTGTTTTTTTTTCCCTATTCCGACAGTTTCGGTGACTTTATTTCACCTTTTTCAAGGAGTCTGAAAATATACATTGTGTGTTGTTTTCCTCTTTCGTTACTGGTTTATGTTTTATGTCTGTGTTAGCTTACTTACAGAAAGGATAATCGTTCTATTGTTAAGTGTGTTGGTGTCCAACATCGGTTGTCTGGTGTGTATTACAAATGGCGTCCCACTTTGGCTATATGTAAAAGGTATTGTTCGCTTAAAACAGATTTGTAACTTTCCTCTATAAACTGTACTTACTGCATGTGTACCTATTTTTGTGTGCTACACTGTATAAGCTTCTAAAGCTTTTTCTAGCACTTACTTTTTTCAAGCACTTTTATGGCAATTTCACTTTAATCGGGTAATAAATATTCTAAGCTGTTGGTTTTGCGTCTTCCTCTGTAGTCTACTAATTCTTGACGGCTTGCTAAGGGTGTGTTTGAGAGATTGTACAGCTTTGAGTTGTGGTGGTAGTGGATTGGCTGTCATGGTTGTCTGTTTTGTTTTGGTTGATGTTCTTTATCGAGTGTATAATACCAGCGTATATGGTGTTCAATCCCTCAGTGTCTGTGCGTTTGTTTATGCTATTTCCTGTGTTGGCAATATGGCAAATTTCTAAAAACGGGAGTGCTTGTGGTTTGTTGTGTCTGTCTATAATTTTTGTTTGTTGAAAATCAAACCGGTGATTCTGTGTGATACTGTGATGCATTAGTGCTGTTTTTTCCTTAAGTGCACTAATTTGGGTATCTGTTTCGTTGTAACCTTGTTGCAGTAGTTTGTCCCAGGTGTTATAGTGCGTCCGGTGTCCACTAATTCTAGTTTTAAGCATGTTTGTTGTCATTCCCACGTAGCAGGCGCTGCAGTCTTTGCACGGTATGTTGTAGATGACGTTGCTCTGGTGTTCATGTGGAATGGGGTCTTTAACATTTGTGAACAACTGTTTAACTGTTTTTATGTTGCGGTGTGCAAGTCGTATGTGTTTGTAATCGTTTTTAGGTGCTTGTCGATTCGGTTCGACAGGTGTGGTATGTATGGTATCGAACGGTAAGTATATTCCAGGTTTTCACTAGGTGTTTCTTGCGGTGCCGTGATGTTTTCCTGCATTCGGCTTATTAATCTGTTTATTAGTGCTTTCGGGTAGTTGTTTAGTCTCAATTGTTTGTGAATGATGCGAGCCTTATCATCGTTCTGTAGATTAGTGGATAGCTTGTCAACTCGTCTGATGAAATTTTTAGCCATGTTAATTTTGTGATGGAGCGAGTGGAACGAAAAGTAGTCTAAAAATCTGCCACTGGCGATTGGTTTCATATACCATTCTGTTTTAATGCTTTGATTTTCTTGTCTTATCAGTGTCATGTCTAAAAACGGTAGTCGTCTATTGTTTTCCATTTCGTAGGTGAATTGAATATGTTCGTTGTAACTGTTGAAAGTCTCTAATACATGGTTTAGTTGATTCGCGGGCAGTGCTAGTAGAAGATCATCTACATATTTTTTCAGGAATGGGGGCTTGAATGTTAGTAATGGTATAACTGTGTCCAAAAGTGTTTCCATTACTAAATCTGCTAGTGTGGGCGAGATGGGATTCCCCATTGCAGTGCCAAAGATCTGTTGGAAATGTTGTCCGTTGTATTTACAGTAGCTTGATTCTATGCAGAATTCAACTATTTCGATAAACAAATCTAGGTTTATGTTCGTATAAACTTTGATTTTCTCCCATTGTTTTATTATGTTGTGTGTAACTAATGTTTTGGGAATCGATGTGAATAGCGATGTAACGTCGAGGGAAATTAGGATGTAATCAGGTGGCAATGTAACTGTGTTAATAAAATCGCAAAATGTAAATGAATCCTTTATGTTGTATCGGCTCTCGATGGAGTTTTGTATGATTTTTCCTATAAATTTCGAAAGGTTGTAAGCGGGAGCAGTCATGTTTGGCACTACTGGCCTTAGTGGTAGATTGGGTTTGTGCGCTTTGGGCTGTCCGTATATTCTGGGGCATATGGCATTATATGTAGTTAGTCTTGTTGCGGTCAAAACATTAGTTACACACAACATAATAAAACAATGGGAGAAAATCAAAGTTTATACGAACATAAACCTAGATTTGTTTATCGAAATAGTTGAATTCTGCATAGAATCAAGCTACTGTAAATACAACGGACAACATTTCCAACAGATCTTTGGCACTGCAATGGGGAATCCCATCTCGCCCACACTAGCAGATTTAGTAATGGAAACACTTTTGGACACAGTTATACCATTA
Source organism: Wyeomyia smithii (assembly GCF_029784165.1). NCBI lineage: Eukaryota > Metazoa > Arthropoda > Insecta > Diptera > Culicidae > Wyeomyia > Wyeomyia smithii. The sequence continues at coordinate 249,733,777 of NC_073696.1, forward strand.
CTAACATTCAAGCCCCCATTCCTGAAAAAATATGTAGATGATCTTCTACTAGCACTGCCCGCGAATCAACTAAACCATGTATTAGAGACTTTCAACAGTTACAACGAACATATTCAATTCACCTACGAAATGGAAAACAATAGACGACTACCGTTTTTAGACATGACACTGATAAGACAAGAAAATCAAAGCATTAAAACAGAATGGTATATGAAACCAATCGCCAGTGGCAGATTTTTAGACTACTTTTCGTTCCACCCGCTCCATCACAAAATTAAAATGGCTAAAAATTTCATCAGACGAGTTGACAAGCTATCCACTAATCTACAGAACGATGATAAGGCTCGCATCATTCACAAACAATTGAGACTAAACAACTACCCGAAAGCACTAATAAACAGATTAATAAGCCGAATGCAGGAAAACATCACGGCACCGCAAGAAACACCTAGTGAAAACCTGGAATATATTTACCGTTCGATACCATACATACCACACCTGTCGAACCGAATCGACAAGCACCTAAAAAACGATTACAAACACATACGACTTGCACACCGCAACATAAAAACAGTTAAACAGTTGTTCACAAATGTTAAAGACCCCATTCCACATGAACACCAGAGCAACGTCATCTACAACATACCGTGCAAAGACTGCAGCGCCTGCTACGTGGGAATGACAACAAACATGCTTAAAACTAGAATTAGTGGACACCGGACGCACTATAACACCTGGGACAAACTACTGCAACAAGGTTACAACGAAACAGATACCCAAATTAGTGCACTTAAGGAAAAAACAGCACTAATGCATCACAGTATCACACAGAATCACCGGTTTGATTTTCAACAAACAAAAATTATAGACAGACACAACAAACCACAAGCACTCCCGTTTTTAGAAATTTGCCATATTGCCAACACAGAAAATAGCATAAACAAACGCACAGACACTGAGGGACTGAACACCATATACGCTGGTATTATACACTCGATAAAGAACATCAACCAAAACAAAACAGACAACCATGACAGCCAATCCACTACCACCACAACTCAAAGCTGTACAATCTCTCAAACACACCCTTAGCAAGCCGTCAAGAATTAGTAGACTACAGAGGAAGACGCAAAACCAACAGCTTAGAATATTTATTACCCGATTAAAGTGAAATTGCCATAAAAGTGCTTGAAAAAAGTAAGTGCTAGAAAAAGCTTAAGAAGCTTATACAGTGTAGCACACAAAAATAGGTACACATGCAGTAAGTACAGTTTATAGAGGAAAGTTACAAATCTGTTTTAAGCGAACAATACCTTTTACATATAGCCAAAGTGGGACGCCATTTGTAATACACACCAGACAACCGATGTTGGACACCAACACACTTAACAATAGAACGATTATCCTTTCTGTAAGTAAGCTAACACAGACATAAAACATAAACCAGTAACGAAAGAGGAAAACAACACACAATGTATATTTTCAGACTCCTTGAAAAAGGTGAAATAAAGTCACCGAAACTGTCGGAATAGGAAAAAAAAAAACAAATCGTTTTTGCTAGCATACACGGACTGATTAAGCCGATAAACCCATCAAACTAACCGTTTCAGTCGTCATATAAACAAATTAAAAACTCGTAGATCTCTGAAACTTGAAGGGTAAGAAATTTTGTATATTCTGTAAAGTTTCATGGAATTTAGAGATCTACAACTTTGTCGAATACCGCAAAGCTCTAGCGTGTAAGAGAAAGAAGTTGGCATCGCAACGCCACCTTTGCGGCTAAATTCCGAACTAATTCAAACATCCAAAATGAAGCCCCAACTATACCAAGAAACTTTGTAGAAGATCGGAACCGATTGGTCAAACCCTGAGAGCACTATTAATTTCGTTCCGCCTTATCCCATTTCTGGCCCAGTAGTGTGCACTGAAGCCACAAATCGACTTCAGACAACATTATGAATTGAAAGATGACGACTTCCGGTGACTAGAAAACAGTCGAAAATGACCAAAAATCAATCAAAATGACGCTCAGAGGCCAGATATTGTCTCCAAATTCCATTTTGAAATCCAAGATGGCAACTTGCGGTTTCTGAAAAACAGCCAAAAATGGCCGATTTCCATCCAATATGAGATGCTTCGGAACCAGAATGATACACAAGAGCTAGAATCGAACACAGGCACCATTTTGAATACTAAGATGGAGAATGACGCTCAGGGGCCAGAAATTGTCTCCAAATGTCATTTTTAAAACCAGCAAGACGACTCGCCGGTTTCTGAAAAATAGCCTAAAGTGACCAAATACCACCAAATATGAGTGTTTCTTTAACCAGAATGATGGAAGGAGCTAAAAATTGCAACTTCTGGGAAATAGTCGAATACTACTACATATGGAATCGAGATAATGTATAGAAGCCAAGCATTGACCCTGGACACTATTTTGAGTTCGGAGTTGACCACTTTTAGTTTCTGGAAAACAACGAAAATAACTGAATACTACCCAATATGAGTATTTCTGGAACAGAGGTGATGTACTAAAGGCAAAATTCGAGGATGTTATCATTCCGATAAAACCAATAATTTAAAACGATATAAACAAATCGCAAGAAATCAATGAATTTGAAATGGTTCAAATTATGAAATTAAACACTAAAATAGGCGGGACGAAGTTTGCCGGGTCAGCTAGTAATGGATGAAAGACTTTGAGAAAAAGATAAAAGTAATGACAAAGCAAACTGTAGAGTAAATGGAGTGTAAATATTAGAAAAACCATTGAAAAATAGAGGTGAAGCAGATGAAACACGAATAAAAAAGAGATTGATCATGACATAATAAATTTATTGTCTATCTCGAAGTTTATTATTTAACCGGTTTTGAGATCAGTTGTGTTAAACAGTCATTAGGACTGTCGTTTTGCTACAATTAATCACTAACCTGTAGAAGAATATCTTTCACTGCGGAAACAACTGCTCTCACAGCCCTATTATGAAGAAACAACTGCTCTCCTATATACTCAAGAAACTTATATTGTAAAAGCACTGCAGTGAGCTCAGTTGTGTAGTTATTGTGCGTAATATTTTTTTCGTGTGAGAAAGCTCACTTTAGTTTATAATTTGAAGAGAGAAAGTGATAGATTCCACCACGTTCAAGCACGTGCGTCGTTTTGCTCTGTGAGTTCTCCCTGATTCTCACTGATTCTAACTCTAACTAAACCAATCTGCTAATCCATGGATAGGATTCTTCTTAGTTCACTTTAGATTTCTCATAAAGTAGAATGCTCAAAAACTCACTTAAAAGCTCTACATTTTATATTATCTTCAGGCATCTGCACTCGAGAACTCATTTATTTCAATCACATACCTCAGGAAACAAAATCGGCGCATTGCTCTACACGGTTACAATGGGACTCGTTCAGCAGCCAACCAAAGTTTTTTTCATCACTAGCAGACCACTTTCTATTTCAATCACTAAACAAAATCACACACTAGACTAAGATTACTTTAATCTTTGAAAAGTTCACCTCAAATTTCCTAAAACAAGCTTGAATTAGCAGAAATATATAAGATGAATTTTCTACAAATCCCAAATTTCAACTGTATGCATTTTCATCTGTTTTCACTGCCTTGAAGAAGATCAAAAGTTGCCAAATCAGTTTCTGTTAATACGAGAAAATCATACTGAAAATTTTAAATTATTCCGACATAATTGACATAAATCTACAGCACTGCAGTGGGTACCTAGGTTACCAATATTGCACGTAAACAACTGCAGCGGATATCAAGGTAACCTACTACGATGGGCTGCGGCTACGTTCATTCATGACAATGTGATTCATCTATGATTAACAGTGTGATTAATATAGGGGCGTCGTGAGATGAATAATTGAACAGTGATTCAACTTTCGAGATGGATATGGAAGCGTTGTGAAAAATGGTTTGTTTGACAAAATTCAGTATAAATCTTGCTAAGTTTACTAAAAGTACAATGCTGGGCGATTCCATAAGAGCACGTAAGCGGTTTTTGTTTATTTGTTCAATGATTTCGTGAAAATTTGGTATTTAATCCGTGCATTCCCCATGAATATCGGCTTAATGAGATGAACAATGGAACAGTTCCCTTATGTCAAATGAGGGAAGCATCTTGGAAGGATACTAGATTGCGTTTTAACGAGTTTGCTTTGCTTCCCGGAACTGAAAAAATAAATCTTGGCGTCACCTTGCATCACATTCTTCTACGAGAAAACTCAAGTTGTCTCTGTTGTATATCTCAGCTGTTGAGTAAGCAATATATGAGTTAATTTTTTGTGAGCGGCAGAAGCATAGCACAAAGCAAATGAAAGAGGAGTGGTGCAAAAAATTGCTACACGCAGCACTCATGCCAGGGAAGTAGTGCGCGAAAAATTTTCATTCCACTGTTTTCACACATTGAGGAGAAAACAAGCCTGATAGTCAATAATCATGATAATTGACTAGATACTTCAAAATCCTTCAAAGAAACAAACGACATCCAGTAGTATACGTACGAAACTCAGGCAATCTGAGTGAATCCGGAGTAATTCTGTATCCCACAGTCTAAATCATAAAATTTTTGATAAATAAAAAAATGTGTCAGAAATGTTTTAAATTTTTATGTAGGTGCAATTCATACACTGATGTTCCTCTTTACTAAAAACAGAACGAAACCAAGTGACGCGATAAGCCGCTTGGTATTCTAATTTACATAACATGTAACCGAACAAGCCTCACCAGTTTTTTTTTCAAAAACATACTTAGAATTGTTCCCAGTGGCAAGTTCTACACATAAAACAGAATCCCCCACAGGAAAACAGATTCAATTTATCCAACACAAAATGTTTCCACTTTAGTGGTTTACCTGTTTGGAACTTTTCTTCCTACCTTAACGGTTTTCCCTTTTTATCATCTTACAATTCAAAAATGAAGTGGTACGATCCAACAGTGTGTGTGCGTGTGTTTGTGTGTGGTTCGGTTGGTGTCTGACAATGACTCAGTTTGCCTTCCCTCGCACTTTTTAGCTCGTCGCTTAAAGTTGGAGTAGAAAACGGGGGGTTACGTGCGGCCGCGAAGACAACTTTCTGAAGCTGAGTGCATGAACGAAAACTTCCGGTTTGTCTTGTGGGCATACGCCCTCTTCTAATCTAATACGGATATCGCTTATCTGCGGAACATGGAAGTGATGTTACTTTAGGAAATGATATGAAAATGTACGGCGTGCAACTTTTCGCTTACGCGAAGTTTTTGGCAATGAATTCGTCGTCGATTTTCCATTTACATTCAATTCTGTACGGGTAGAATATTTTCTTTTGAGGCATGTTTTTCCATTTTCAACTTAAAGTTACGGCTTTGGTAATTAACTTAATTGAGAGTATTGCGGGTAACGGTATTTACTGAAGTTAATAATTAATACGAATTAATTTAAACATAACAAAATGCTGGTTACGGATCGAGTTACAGTAACTAATTATTAATCGTTTAATCATTTTAATGATATATCTGGAAAAAAATCCTTTGAAGTTTTACGCAAACGAAATGAATATTAAATATAGCCTTACAAAAGTTCAATGCGAAATAATAACAGGACATGCAAAGATCAACTTTGTTGCATTTTGTCGACAAATTCAATAATTCATACGCAAGCCAAAAAAAAATGATACAAACAAGCACAGAATTTAATCGACCGGAACACCAATCATTCGTAATCCGTAAAAAATATGTCATAATTGAATTGTAACATGCTGTTTGCGATAATTTAATTGGAAAACATATACACAAACATATGATGCAATATTCTGCCGGTGTAAGCATCCCGCTTGTTTCCGTCCGCTCCGTTAACAACTGAACGCAAATTGCGGCCATAATTATTGACGCCGCCAATTGTCCCACTGCTCGTGTGTGTGTGTCTGTGTTTATGCGTCCGTGTTTGAGTATGTATTTATCCACTAGAGGTTAAGCTAATAGAATGAACAACGCGAACTAAGATTGAATTGCAATTGTCACCTCGTTTTTGTTTACGGGCGGTTTCCTGTGAATGTTATCAAAAGTAAACACGTTATTAGTTGGAATTATTTAGCTTTCAAAATTGACTAAATTTGTTGAGCAAAAGTCATTAGTAGTAATTAGTAGAATTTCTGATACACTTTACACTAAAGTTCGCAGCTAAAACCAACTTGACTAGACTAGACCTTTCGTTTTTTCCACCTATCGCGAACTACACATTTCTCTCTAGCTCAAATGGGCTGTTTTCAAACCTGCGATAAATTGAATGCAATCAATCCGTAATGAATCAACTGAAACGTGTTTTTCTTCCTCTGTTGACGTGGGTAGAATATTCCACATTGTTTTATGTGTTTGTGCACGACTTGGACATACTCATATCTGCCAAACTTGCAATAAGAGGGAGCTATTCTTCGGTCGACCCCACCGAATCACCGACCGTCTTTGGTTGATGTGTCAACCCACGTCATAATTGAAGACGATGAGATGACCTGACAGGGAATCAATTTCTCGTTTATCGCCTCCAGTCAGGTGGAAATTTGGTCATTCAGAAGGTTTGTTTGCTTGCGGTAACGGTAGCTGCAAATTCAATTTGCTCCGTGCCACTGCTACTACTGCTTCTGCTGCTTCTACTGCTAAAGTGTTTATTTCATTTGCCATTCGCACAATGTCGCAAACAGCTTCACTAAAAGTGTGTTGTGTGGGAAAACGCTGTGACTGTGGGGGTGGAGTCGATATACTTAGCTGCGTCATCAAAAGTTCCGTTCAACAGGAAAAATACAGTTCCACCTTGCCAATATCTTCCTCGGCAGGTAGATATCGATAGCAGAAAACAATGGTGCGCTTTGTAGGAGCTTTGAAAAAATTGGCCATATTCTAAAAAAGTTGAAATTTAGAGCAGAAATATCTAGATTTCTTTTTGCAAACGATGCAGTTCACAGTTCCTGATTACGAGAGGTTTGTGTATTGTTCAAAATATGTCACCACTGTTGGCCCACTATGCACGCGCTGGACTACGAAACAGGGCGGGTGGAGGTCGTTAACGACTAACGACGAATCTGTCTTTATTATTCCTTCATATTGCTGTTTTAGATTATAAGAGGCAAAAGGTCTCCGAATCGGGAATGACGCCAGTGGGTGAGAAAAAACAACAGTAGATGAAGGTCGTGACAGAAGGCTTATGTCAGTGGAAAGGAAAGAAACGTGCTAAACCTGTAAGGCGTACAAAATGAAGTGACGAGCAAGATTTGTAATAATTCTGAATTATGTGCAATAGAAACACTATACAGATTTCAAAGTTTTGATTTTTGTCAACCACAGGAAATTCAATAATATCTTAATATCAAAAAAATTACCTATAATATCTAAACATTTTGAAAAATTCATAAAATCTATAAAATCTAAGAAATTTATAATTGACTAGAATACTTTTTTTTGGAAGTATTTTCGGCAGAGCTGTCTCAAAGAAGTAGAGAGTCTTATTTTATATTATTCGACGTTTCATCACTGATCAGTGGCATCTTCAGGGTACGGATCATCACTGATCAGTGATCCGTACCCTGAAGATGTCACTGATCAGTTACGAAACGTCGGATGGTATAAACTAAGCCGTTTTACTTATATGAGACTGTTCGGTCGAAATACACCTGGGATTATACACCTGGTATGAAATCTAATCTATAAAATCTATAAAATCAATAGAATCTATAAATGAGCAGTTCTCGCTGAAACCAAGCTACTAGGTGCACAAGGTCTTTTGAATTTGATATAAATGCACATATTAGTTAGGAATAGAGAAAAAAATATATGCCATTTTTGTTTGATTGAATTTGTTGACCCCTCGATCACCATGGGGTGAAATAGTTTCTAAAAAAGTGGAAAATTGAACAATTCTTGATGTTTTATTTCAGCTATATCTCTGAAATTCGTTATGGAACCTATAACAAATAGCACTCTTCTGTAAAGTGGAATGATAGGGCTTTCATTTGGGATAATCAGAATTTTGGCCGCCATCTTGAATTTTGCCGCCATCTTGGTTTATATCAGAAAAATGCAATTTTGGCCATGTTCGAAACTACCGATTTTCGATCTGAGACCAGCATTGGAAAGCTGAGTAAAAATGCTATAAGATGCAAGGTGAGCATAATAATTCAAAATGGCGCCATTGTTGCCCCTTAAGTTCAAATAGGTTCAAACTCGGGAAAATTTAGTTTTGCATCAAAATACACAAAAATATTTATATAGAAACCAAGGCAGAAAAAAGGTATATTTTGTTGCACTGACAACAAAATCAAACAACTCTTGGAAATCAACTACAAATTGCAAATTTATATGCTCTTAATTCTGTAATTTATATTTGGTATTCTACATGACTTTATTATACATACAACTAAGTTTTCGCTATTCATCGATATATGGCGCCAGCAGTAAGTGCTGGTCGCTTTGACAGATCGAAAACGTGACGTTTTGACACGTTTGTGATATAAGCAGCGTTGCCGAATTCCCAATTTTTCCTGGATATCTCCAGTTTTTCTGGGCACGCCAGCGAAACATTATTAATTTTTTCCTGTTTTATTCAGCTTTCTATTCGTCACCACATTTATTGAATTCATTCCCTTGGAATGTATGGTCTTTCCAGAATTCCCTGCATTCATGCCCTTCGGTTTTCTGGTACAAATTGAATTCCAGACGCATCTTCAAAATTTCGAGTACACCAAACTTTATGTCTAGTGACTTTAATCTCCATCAGTGAAAAATTCAAAATAACAATGCATTGTCTCTTACACCATTTTCGTTTACATGCAATAATACGATGCAATATATTTATCGTTCACGCAACAATTCTGAACCAAAAATCAATCAAATTTCTACAGAAACTTCAAATTTATATATCCGGTTTTCTACAGTTTATTATTTTGAATTCTTCCATTTTCTCTTATATCTCGGCGGCTTTTGAATTCTGCGATCGCGCCTCGTCTCCGGAGGATCATACGTTGTTGGCCTCGAATGTTCATCAATAACCCGGTAGTCAGTGGTGCATTCTTCTGCTTCAATACCCTCACTTAAGCGTTCTTCAACAAGTTCCTCCTCGCGTATATCAGACACTATCGGCTTAAGATGAGAAACGTTCCTGTAGTATATTTTCCCCGTTTGCTTGGAGCGTATTTCAGCTTCCGACCCAGAACGGCTGATAATTTCGAAAGGTTCTGGACTAAAGTTACTGCACAGTTTGTGATTCTTCGATGTTCTTTTCACCACTACCACATCGCCTTCCTGCAACGTACTTTCTTTGGCCTGTCTCCGTTTGTTGCACGATTCAGCTGCTTTGAGCTTCAGATTCCAGTCTCGATCCCTTATACCTTCCGATATTTGTTCCGGTGCTCCTGTAACGCTCGGCAGTTTGTCCTTTAGCATCCTTCCAAACATCAACAGCGAAGGGGCAACTCCTGTCGTAGAGTGCGGCGTGGAGTTGTACATGAGAAGATAACTCCGCAAATCCCATTTCCAGTTTGCATTCTCAGATTCCTGGCTTATACGCAAACGCTTCAAAATGGATCTATTCATGCGTTCAATTTCCCCATTTGCTTGCGGCCAATAGGGTGTAGTTTTCTGTTGCTCAATGCCGAACTCCTTGCAGAAAGTCTTCATTGTGTCACTTATGAACTGTGGTCCGTGGTCCGATCGAAGAATATCAGGGAAACCGAACCGACAAAATGTTTCGTATAACGCCTGTACTGCAAGTTCCGCAAGGGTTTGCCTCATTATCACCACCTCCACGAATCGACTAAAATAGTCGATTAAAACTAGCAAGTAGTGCCCATTAGGAAGAGGTCCCAAAAAATCTACTGCTAGCTCTGACCAAGCTTTGGTGGGCATTCTTGTTCTTTGCATCGGCTCTGGAGGTTCTACAGACGAAACCAAGGTACAAAGGTTGCAACTTTTAACGTAATTCTCGACTCTCGGCCACCAAACTTTTTGGCGTAGACGTCTCTTCATTACGCTCATCCCTGGGTGTCCCTCATGGGCACAAGCAATAACCTGGGCTTGAAGAGTCTCTGGAATCACCAGGCGATCTCCACGCATGACAACTCCTCCTGCCGTGTGTAGTTCCGGCTAGAACGGAAGTTTATACCCTCTAGTATTTCCTGTCCAGGTATTCATCTCCAAAGATAGCAGGACTTCTTGAAGGGTTCTATCTTTCTTGGTCGCTTCCATAATATACTTCAGTACAACAGCGTCCGGAACACAAGATTGCACCATTTGATGGATAAGCATTTCTGTTGAGTGATCAAAGGCTTTGGGTGGAATTACGCACAATCGAGAAAGTGCATCGGCCAGATTATTCGAGCCAGATTCGTAGATGATCTCGTAATTATAGGCCTGGAGACGCAAAACCCACCGCTCAATGCGTGGACAAGGGCGAGATCGAGGGTTGAACAGATATTTCAACGCTTTACAGTCAGTGATGAGTTGAAATCTAGTTCCCAGCAGATACAGACTGAATTTTTCCACTGCCCATACTATGGCCAAGGTTTCTCTCTCTGTCTGAAAATACTTCCTCTCTAGATCAGTGAGCGCTTTGCTGGCGAATGCTATGATTCTGGTCTCACCCTGTGCGCTCTCCTGCAAAAGAACGGCACCTAAGCCCATGGGACTTGCATCGGTAACTAATTTTGTCTTATTCTTCCGATTGAAGAATCCTAAGTAGCCAACATCACTTACAGCTTCTTTGATTTTTTCAAAGGCAGCGCTATGTTCATCTTTCCAAGTAAATGTTGACCCAGCCCGCAAAAGCTGTCGGAGAGGATCAGTTTTCGTAGCGAGGTTGGATACAAATCTACCAACATATGTGACCAATCCCGAAAAACTCCTGAGTTCGCTCACATTCTTCGGCTCTCGAAAGCTTCTTATAGCTGTGATCCGACTTTCGGTGGGTTTCACACCATTGGCATTTAGCACGTGGCCGAGGAATTCAATCTCGTTTGCACGATACACACATTTTTGGTGATTCAGGAGTACCCCATATTGTTCCAATCTCTTGAGTAACTCCTCTAACCGCTTGTCATGTTCTATTTTGGAGTCACCAAACACCACAATATCGTCAAGGTATATTATAATTCCTTTCAACCCTACCAGTACTGTTTCCATAGTTTTTTGGAAAATCTCAGGAGCATACGACACCCCAAACATTAGTCTCTTGTATCTAAAAACGAATGGTATAATTCAAAAATAATTACAACAATAAGCAATTGCTGCGATTTATTTTATTCATTAAAGAGCAATGCAAAAGAAATAAGACAACAAGTAAAATGCAATTCAAATATTAACGTAAGTATCTACCTATATAAACCGGTTTTCGTGATAAAGATGGTGATTGGACGCGATTGCTGAGAGATCTCTAGTTGATGATAGGCATCCTTAACGTCGATTTTTGAGAAAACGGTTGCCCCATCGACTGATCCCAGAAGTTCATCGACCACGGGCAATGGGTGAGGCTCCCTCATTACAGCCTGGTTGGCTCGACGCATGTCAATACACAATCGAATATCCCCAGAATCTTTGATGACGGGTACCTTAGGAGAGACCCACTCGGAAGGTTGTTGGACACGTTCAATGATCCCTTGAGCCAGCAACATATCCAGTTTCTCTTCGACTTTGGCTTCAAGAGCGTAGGGAACACGTCGATATGCTTGGCGAACAGGTTGAGCATTAGGATCGACTGGTATCTCAACAATTACGCCCTTGATCTTTGGAAACTCCATTGATGATTCCTCTCCAACTCGATCAATGGCAAACCCCACCTTTAGTACTTGCAGCAACTTCGCAGTATCGTTTCCCAGAAGACACTGTTGTCCTTTCTTGGCGACGTAAAACTGTGCTTCAGTTTGTCGTCCTACTCCTTCGATAGTTGCGGTGAAGCTACCCATTATCTCCATTGCCTTGTCCGATCCATAACCCTTCAAAATCTTATCTACTACCGTCGTCATGTTCGTTACCAACACTCCTTTCTGTTTCATCTGCTGCCATGAAGGGTGACTTATTATGTTAGCGGCTGTACCGGAATCGATAACCATGAGTACTTCCACACCCCCAACTTTGAAGGGGAATGTGCTTTCTCCCATTGCATAGAAAATATAATTCTCATTTTTCTGGTCTTCGGTTGAAGTTTCTTCGATTACTCGAACTCGCTTTGGAGCCACGGAAGAAAACGTCAGTCGTGGATTTTGGTTTGGACGCTTTCGGCATTGTCTCGCATAATGTCCAATTTTTCTGCAATTCAAGCATGTCGCATCTTTCGCCTGGCAACACTCTGCTCCCATTACGTGTCCTCGCTTACCACAAGCAAAACAGACTGGATCTGATCGACTTCTCCATGACTTTTGCTGATGTGGTTGCCACACAGATGGTGGTTTGTTCCGCTTAGGTCCATTGATAGTATTCCGCTTTGCAACGACTGGTATCTGTTAACGTCCACCGAAGGTTTGACATCTGCGAACTCTTTCAGCTTTTTCTCGCTTTCTTCCAGACTCGTACCAATGGCTTCCACCTCCTCCAGGTTCAGATCCTTTTTTAATAGTTTCTGACGAAGTTTGCTCGAACCACACTTCTCCACAATCTGATCCAGTATCATTTCATCAGGTTTATCATAGTCACATCGTTTTACCTGAGCTCGCAGCCGAAGTAGAAAATCAGAAAATATTTCATTAGATTCCTGTGCAATTTGCCTGAATTGGTGTCGTTCATAAGTACGGCGCCGAAAAGGCTCAAAATGTGCATCCAGCTTGGCGATGGCAGCATCATAATATGGTAGATCTTTAACTACATACGATATACGACTTTTGTCTGGTAAATTGTCATAAACATCACGTAAATCTGAGCCTCCCAAATACAGCAATTTTGATCTTCTGTCCAACTGCGATTCAATTTTTTCCGAATTGAAATAGGCCTCCAAGTCTCTTTTCCACTTGGCCCAAGCAATCGGTAGGTGAGATGACTCGATGGTAGTTATGAATGGTTTAATACGACAATCCATTCCAGCCCTAGTCATGAGTAAAATAGATAAAATAAACATCAAAATTGTGAAGCTCAAATTGAACCGATCAGATCATTCTTGGCGATACCGCCCTACAATACATTTCAACAGTATGTTTTAAAATCAACATTCATATGTTTTTTTTTTAAACTCTAATCTTTATTTAGGCCCAACCGCAAAGCATAACGGGGCCGAATATCTTTTGGAGTAGGGAAAAGCCAGCTTGAGTAGAGCCTGTATCCCGACTGCTCCTCCTCAAACAGGCATAAAAACCCTCTCATCTTTTCTCTTTTATAAATACAATTTAAAAATACATATCATTTAAACCTACGGCTAACAATAACAATAATAAATGAAGTTCTTCTCTGTATGAGTAAATATCAATTCTTAATACTATTCGTTAAGGTGTGATGGTTCCTTATATCTTTAGAAATCAAAACTTATATCTATGTTTGGTGGATCATGTCTCTCAGAAAGAAGCGATGATTCATGTGTCTCTAAAATGATCAATAAAAGAAAAAAAAAAAAAAGGAACAGAATTAGTGTGAAACTTTTTGATGGAGGTTGTGTTGGAAAAATAAGAAAAAAAAAAAAGAAGCTAATCAAATTCGATACTTGATATCTCTTAAAAAGTCATAAATAGGTATTACAAGTGCTGGGTTGCGGCTAGCAAGTGCATCCCGTACTTGCATTGTAAATGTCACTTTCTGTTTTCGGAGAGAATCAATAAGCTTGGTCCTTGCTTTGTGGTACTTAGGGCATACGAAGACTATATGATCTATATCTTCGTACCCTCCACATTCGCACAGATTACTATCGACTAAGTTTATTCGATAAAGGTGTGCGTTTGCAACATAGTGATTGGACATTAGGCGCGAAATAACTCGAATGAAATCTCGAGTTAAATCTAACCCTTTGAACCAAGCTTTTGTAGACACTTTGGGCGAAATCGAGTGCATCCATCGCCCAAGATCGTCTTTATCCCATTTTTCCTGCCAGTTTGCCAGGGCCAGTTGTCGAGGCAAGTGAAAATACTCGGTATAGATGATCGGTCTATCAAATATATCTCCTTCTATGGCACCCCTTTTAGCTAATAAATCAGCTTATTCATTGCCTGGGATTGAGCAATGAGAGGGGACCCACACAAAGCAGATAATGAAAGACCGATCAACCAGCACTTCTAATATCCGTCTAATTTCCGGAAGGAAATAGGACGGGTGCTTGACCGGTTTAATCGATCGGAGAGCTTCGATAGAACTGAGGCTGTCCGAGAAGATGAAATAATTGCCTGGTGTCTTGAGCTCGATAATTCGCAGCGAATTGTGTATGGCAGCTAATTCAGCTACATATATGGAGCAAGGCTGTGCCAGTTTGCGGGATATGTGATGATCTGTGTTAAAAACGCCATATCCGGATTGTCCATCCATCACAGATCCGTCCGTGAAAAAGGAGTTCTGTTCTGGGAGGTGGCCGAATTTTGCCGAAAATATTAATGGCACAACTGTTGGTTTAAGGTGTTCGGGAATTCCATGGATTTCTAGTTTCATCGTCAAATCAAATACAACAGAAGAATTGTTGAGCGATGTTGAAATCTCACGGGATGGAGCAACAACCGAAGGGTTTATCTCCATGGTCATGAACCGCTGGTATACTGACATACAGGGTTTCTGAACAACTTCCAAACACCTCTCATAGTTCTCGATTATCATTGGGTTTGCTATCTCCGATCTGATGAGGAAACGAAGAGCCAACTCGAATAGCCTCTCTTTGAGTGGTAGTACTCCCGCAATGACCTCTAGAGACATGGTATGTGTCGATTGCATGCAGCCTAGAGCGATACGCAAACAACGGTATTGTATCCTCTCTAGCTTCAGCATGTGTGAGGCTGCGACTCCTCTGAAGCATATGCTGCCGTATTCTATTACGGGCAGAATAGTGGTTTGGTAGAGTCGTATTAAATCCTCTGGATGCGCTCCCCATGATGTTCCTGTTACCATCCGAAGAAAATTAATTCTCGGTTGGCATCTTTGCTTCAGGTAATTGATATGTTTTTCCCATGTGCACTTAGAGTCATACCATACTCCTAGATACTTGAAGCTAGGTGACTGATTGATGGGTATTCCGGACAGAACTAGCTCGAAGCGAGGTGGTGGTCGCTTTTTTGAAAAGACTACCATCTCCGTTTTTTCAAGCGAGAATTCGATTCCAAGACAACTGGCCCAACCGGTCAGATTATCTAGCGTATTTTGCAGGCTGTTTTTCATGTCTACAGCTAGAGTCGCCGTGACTGATACAACGCAGTCGTCAGCTAACTGGCGCATTGTACAGTCGTCCGTCAAGCATGTGTCGATGTCACTGATGTAGAAGTTGTACAACAGCGGACTCAGACAAGAGCCTTGGGGGAGACCCATGTAGCTTGTTCGTGTTATTGTTGAAGAACCGTGGTTGAAAAGTAAATGCTTTTCAGACAGCAGGTTGATCAAAAAGTTTGTTAATATAGGGGAGAATCCTCTCTGATGTAGTTTCTCGGAAAGAATTTCGATTGAAACTGAATCAAATGCGCCTGTGATATCCAGGAAAACCGAGGTCATTTGTTGTTTGCTGCCAAGAGCCATTTCCGCCTCTGTGGCTAGCAATGCCAGGCAATCGTTAGGGCCCTTGCCCCTACGAAAGCCGAACTGGGTCTCTGATAGTTGGTTAGTTGTTTCTGCCCAGTTGTCAAGTCTACGTCCTGAATGCTAGGTATGCTCTTTTCAGAGTTTTTTTCATCTCGGTGCATTCTTTGTCCCACCATTGTTTGTTAGGGCGAATTTTCAACTTGTTCTCAGGGGCGGGCCTCGTCTGAGATTGCAACGCGCTATCTAAAACTAATGTCGCAAGGAAGTTGTATTCGTCTGATGGAGAAAGCTCGTCGGTTGTTTCGAGCTCCTGGGATATCATGTTCGAGAATTTTTCCCAATCAATATTCCGGGTGAGATCATACTCTACTTCGACTGTGGTAACAGACTGGAGCCTGCTCATAATCGAAATACTTATTGGCAAATGATCACTACCATGAGGATCTTGAATAATCTCCCATTTACAATCCAAAGCTATTGAGGAGGAACACATAGATAAATCTAAAGTGCTCTCTCGTACTGGAGGCCTTGCTATTCTTGTAGCTAACCCAGGTATGTTCAATAGGGTCATATCGAACTCGTCTAGTAAGCTCTCAATAAGAATAGCCCGGTTATCATCTCCAGGTGCTCCCCACGCTATACCGTGAGAATTGAAATCTCCCAGGATAAGGCGTGGAGTCGGCAGCAGTTCCGTTATTTGTGTTAGCTGCAACCGGTTTATAATAGCCCTAGGTGGAATGTAGACTGATGCGACCGTAAGGCTCTCACCAGCAACTGTTATATGGCAAGCAACAATTTCTATGCCATCAATTGCTGGGAGAGGAATTCGGAAGAATGGGTAGCATTTTTTTATACCAAGGAGCACTCCGCCATAAGAGTTTCCTCGGTCTAAACGGATGATATTGAAGTCTTGAACGGCTAGTGTCGTATCAGTTGATAACCATGTTTCAGATAGCGCGAAAATATCGCATTTGCTATCGTGAAGCAGGAGTTTAAATTTATCTAATTTGGGGATCAAGCTTCTACAGTTCCATTGTATGATCCTTGTTGTCGATTCGTCACTTCGGCTGTCTGATTTAGACATCGAAGGATACGAACGCGAGGAGGGGCCATTTGGTGCTTAGTTGCTTACCCAACATGCAAATTGTTGGAAGCCAAGCCGAAATCATACTTTTAAGAGCATCGGATAAACCAAAAGTGGTGAATATCCATTCAACGATCATTTTGAATGAAATACGCCCATCAGTAGACGGTATTTCAGACTCCGTTGACAGTTTAGGGGTGGTAGCAGATTGTTTCCCTGGAAGTTTAGGAAACTCCTGATCGTAGTTAACTCTGAAACCAGGAGGAGTCGCTTTAGCATTTTGCTTTGGAGCGGAACCTTGTGGAGTATCAGTTAGCGTCTTCTTCTGCTCCTTTCTGGGGAGTTTAGGAGAAGATGCACTTGGCCGTTTTCGCACAGCTCCGGTTGACGGGAGTGGTTGATAATCCTCCTTGTCATCATTCGAATCATCGTTCTCCAAACTGGAGTAACGATTTTCTTCCTGCTGTAGGGCAGTCTTTAGCATCTGTGCGAAAGACTGCTTACTACGTTGTTTTGTCGATTTTTTCAGTGCGTCAAACCGTAGCTTATATTTTTCGCACGTCTCGACTTTGTGTGGGCTACCACCACATAGGGAGCATTTTGCTTCCTGTTCACTACAAGCATGGTTACTCTCCATGTTTTCCCCACACTTGCAGCATTTGGTTTTATTGCTGCAGTAGGTTTTCGTGTGCCCTAGCTGCAGACCATTTGTACACGACATGACTTTTGGGATAAAAAGTCGTACCGGTAATCTGAGCTTGTACAGCTCGAAGAAATCTGGGAGCACTTTCCCTTCGAAGGTGACTCGAAACGAATCGTTCGGAGAGTAGCTACCCATTTTGTCCTTAGAGTACATTCTCCGGCACTCTAAGACTTTAATTTTTGGGAGGTTTGGGTTTTTGAAACGACCCGCTCCTTCCATAACTTCTTTCTCTGTGAGATCGGGTTCCGTTATGACGCCCTCGATCTCAGTTGCTCGAGCCGGAATATACATCCGGTACTCGATCGTAAAGTTTTTATCTTCAACAACTGCATTTGCATGTTGAAGATCAGAAAATGTGGCCTTCAGTTTATCGGCTTTAACTTTACAAACCTCTACCAAGCTGGTATATCTTTTTCGCAGAAGTTTACAAATCTGAACGACCTTTAGGGGTTTGTTTCTGGGCCGGAAGAAAACTACCCAACGAAGTCCAGGTTGGTCTTCCTTATATTTCTTCACCCGAACTGTTACATCATTAGTGGGTGGCACAGGCGAGACAGCTTTGCGCGCTCTTTTTCGTTTTTTTATAACGTCAAAGAAGCCATCTACATCGTTTTTCGGGATGTCAGAGAAATCCATTTCGGACTCTTCACCCCCTGAACCGGATGAGAGGTCCGGAGGGATAGACAATCCACCCGCCGCCATGGAGCGGCTGTGAACTATCTGTCGTTAAGAGCTATTAGATATATGCAGTTGAATACTTATATTCCTAAATGTAAAGAAAGCAACTATATATATAAAAAAATGACTAAGCGAATCCAAAACCGAAATATGTATGTATATATATATATATAGGAAAGGAACAGAGAAAAGAATGGTTGACACTTATCTTTTATATGTAGATGTGAACCAGCACCGGTTACGCTGTCGCTCCAACAGCAAAGCAGCGAAACCGCTTGCTTCTTCCCCTGTGGGGATCCACCACCAATCGAGTTGACCCTCACTGCTGCGAGACGGAATATCCACACTCGGACCGGCACGACACGTACCAGCACACGCGCAGCACCACTACAGCACTCCTCAGCTGCTAGGGGGAAAACCAACACAAACGCTGATCGTAGCGCACTCGTTAGCACCCACAGCGTATCACCACCACAACACTGCACTGCGACGCGAACGCTAAAATAAAGCGGGAATTTAATACGGTAAACTGCAGAGCAAACAGAAGTCTCGACTTATCTGTTCGGCTGCCGAATAAGCAATGAACATTCATATGTTGTCAGCGAACCCGCTATCTGCCTTTGTCCACGGTGAACCCACCGTTCATTAAAATTCAGCGAACCCGCTGTAGCTCCTGTCTATGATGAACCCACCATCTCACATTCAGCGAACCCGCCGTTATATTGTTTCATGGTAAAACAACTGTTCTTTTTTTTCCTTTTGGTGAACCCACCGCCATTAGAATTTTCACGACAACTCACAAGTAAACACTGTGAAATAACGCAATTGGCGAACCCGCCTCTCCGTTTTTTGAAGTAGAATACTTCTCTCAGGAAGTTCGGCTACATAGGGATGTGAAATGAAAATCTAAAACCGAAAAAAGGGAAAAACATGTCCAATTTCAAATGGTAATAAATCGGCTAGTATTCGATGGATTTCCTTCGTTCTTGCAGCAATAGATTGGAAAATCTTCTAACACTCTTCCCAAATGCTGATGATTGTAATTTCATTTTTCAAACTTTTGTACTATTGAAAATAGTCAAGCCTTGCCAAAACGAAAACTTCGGCCTCTGATTGGTCATTATATGATTGCTTTCCAAGCACGGTCGACAGAATCATAGACCTTGCCATTTGAAATGTGCTATTTGGCCTATATTAGGGCCTGTTTCTCCCGAAGCCGCTCATTATAATTCTAGACTGCAACAAGAGCAGTCCTCCCTTAGCAGCAGCCTCCCTTGGATACAGCAGCAGTGGATACAGCAGCAGTAGCAGTGCAGCAGACAACGGCCACAGCTGTGGTATGGCACAGTACGGCTGTGGTATGGCAACGGAGCGCGTCTCAGCATCGATAGCAGGACCAGGTGATGCAGGGCAGCGGATACCAATGGCAACGGAAGCGTCCAATACTGTGGAAACGGGGATACCGCAGCGGTTGACGTTGGTCTGAGCATCTATATAAGCAGGGCCAGCTGATGCAGTGTGGCATTTTAGTGAAATGCTGTCTCTGAGCGATAGCAGGCACACTAGCAAATGCATCCAATAAAAGAAACGTTCTGGAAAGCTTTCCAGTGTTTATTTTCCTCCAAGGAATACTTTATTTGCACTGCCAGTGATAACGCAAAGATGTGATCGGCATCTTATCAGACATTGAATTAAACAACAAATTGTCCTTTTCAGGATGAAATAAAAACCTAATTGAAGAGTTAACCCTCTCTCTACCATGGTTACTCTAGAGCACCATAGGTTTGGATGCAAAAAGTCTTCAGAAATATTTACCAATCCTACTTAAAATGCATAAATATGTTCTTGAACAATCAGTATATTGTTAAAGAATATATTCATGCATTTTGAGTAGCATTGGTAAACGTTTCGAAGGACTTTTCGCATCTGACCCCATGGTGATCTAGATTAACCATGATAAAGAGAGGGTTAATATTTTCTCTTAACCCTCTAGTGCCCAATGCCGCCATTTGGCGGGCTTCAGTTGAAGTTCCGTAAAGCTTTAATAAATACTTAAAAAGTGTTTATTATGGTTTATAATGATTTTATCGAAGTCCGTTTAGAAATTCAATTTACAATGTCAAGAAATTTGGAACAGATACATATTTGGCTTCATCTTCGTGTCTCAGAACGTACTGAATTATCTTTTCCTTCAGTCATGAGCACGACATCCGTAAAGCTTTCATTATCGGCATAAAAATTAATTTTTCGCATAATCAAAATTCAAAAATTATCAAGTCCAAATCATGACAAGCAATTATATTATTGAGAATGGTCAATCCTTGTTGAAGCGCGAAATTTGACTGATCTGATTAGTCGTTAATATGATTGCTTCCCAAGCACGGTCGACAGAATCATAGACCTTGCAATTTCAAATTTGCTATTTGTCTGTATAAGAGTAAGGATGGGAAATATCGACTGAAATGGCTACCGATAGTTATCGATGATTTCCTACTACTATCGATAGGTTTTTCATCTCTATATAAAAGCCTGTTTCAGTCGAAGCCGCTCATAATAGTTCTAGACAGCGGCAACAGCAGTCTTCCCTTAGCAGCAGCAGTAGCAGTACAGTAGATACCAGGCGGATAGCGGCCACAGCTGTGACACGGCAATGGATAGTGCACTAGTTGCAGCGGATCTCAGCATCGATAGCAGCTGATGCAGTGAGGCACTTTAGTGAAATGCAGTCTCTGTGCGACAGCGGGCACTAGTAGGGTGTTTGATCCTGGTTCGAACTAGTTTCAGCGTTTTTCATGATACACTTGGGTTGATCTCAGCGTTTCTAATAAATGATGGCAGTTATGTATCAAGATTGACTTCTAATGTGAAAACACACTTATAACGAATATATTGTAGTACTCAAAACTGTATTTCAATGCCTGAATGATTTACTTTTCGATGTTTAATGACAGATAAATAATGATCCAGGCTCGAACCATGCTGATTGTGGTTTGAACCATTTATATGATCCTGGTTCGAACTACTGATTGAATCGAGCAAAAGTTTTTTTACTCCTCCAAATATGCAATATTCTTTTAAAGACTCAAACAAATACTGAACGGATATGGATAACCCCTAATAGCATACTAATTTACCAAAAAGTTTTTAAATATTTGGACTGCTTTGACTGAAATATAAAAAATGCGCAGCGACTCTAGCGGTGATATAAGGAAGCTTGCTAGTTCGAACCACGATCATTGGTAGTTCGAAGCAAGATCAAAAATATACTGTCATATTTTTGTTCAAAATTTATTTTAACTAACCTTTCAATTGAAAAAATGTAACAGGAATGAAATAATATTCATGTCTAAATGTTTCAAAACTGTTCTTGCTCGAATATAATTGCTTTGGATACTATATAATGATGACGACGAACCAGGTCGTATATGAACAACCAAAGCCAAAATCAACGCTGTTTTAATTGTAAATAAATTAACTTAAGGCTGTAATTTTCAATATGTAAAAAAATCCTATGTTAAGACAGATATCGAAAGCATTTTATGCAATCGTTCTCATCTTAAATAACTAAATTTAATAAGATTATTCGGGATTTTTCGTAATAGTTCGAACCAGGATCAATTTTGGCATGGTTCGAACCAGGATTAAAAACCCTAAATGCATTCAATGAAAAGTTGACTCATTTTGACAACACATGAGCCGTCTAGTTTTGAGTGTTAAATCAGCTTTTCACTGTTTATTTTATCACAAGGAATACTTTATTCGCACTGTCAGTGATAACGCCAAGATGTGATCGGTATCTTATCCGATATTGAATTGAACAACAAATTAAAAAATGACTGACACGCAAGCAGCCACATTTTCTAGTAAAAGTATTCTACTTCATCCTTGCGGTCGTGGCTTTGCACACAACCCTCCTGTGATTTTTTTTAAATAATTCCTCCTTCGTTTTCGCGACAAAATTGTTGGAATAGATCGAAAAAATCGACTTCTCGAAAAAACTCTCGATGGGACGCAGCTGGGGGACGTTGAGCGGATTCGCCGGCTTCGGTACCACATCGATATTCAGCCGTTCCATCTCCTCCAACGGTCGCTTCGAGAGCCGACTCCAAATCTGGCCAGAACACCGTGTCTTCGCCATTATGGTATTTCTTGATGAACGACGTAGCTTCTGGCAGGCACTTCGTACTATAAATTTCCCCGTTCACGGCCAACCTGGAGCGTAAGAAGAGTGGCTTCGACATCCCCTTTTCGATGATTGTCAGTCACAGCGGCACCTTCTTGGGGAACTTGGTGTGTGAAATAAACTTCACCGCGGAGCTCACATCCAGGGTAAGATAGATCTCGTCGTCCATCAGCACTGCCACGTCGCGATGCGCTGGAAAAATCGACTTGACCATCTTATTCAACCGCTGTCGCTGCGTCATTGCCTGCAGCTCTGAGACCAGTGGACGGGACTGCCGCTTGCTGACATGTATGTCCATGTTCTCCAGATACTTTTTCACTGTTTTACCGCATGCACTAACCTCCCAGTCAAGTGCACGCAGTGATTTAGCCACTTTTTTCTCGGTCTTCCTCTTCAGTATCCTTTAAAGCTTCTTGTCACTCAGGGTCGTAGGCCTTCCGAAACCGAGCTTTTTTTCGATGTTCTGATCGTTGTCCAATAGTGTCAAGATGTTGTAGATGCCGGAACGGGTATACCCGGCGTCCACAAAGTGCTGCGCGATGTCCGTTTTTGACGCGGCGGGGTATCGTTCTTTGAACGCGCACACTTCTCTAGAGCTGTCAATTTCTTTTGCTAACTCATGGGTTACTGTGATTGATGATGCATGAGTAGTTTCGTCAAAGCGATTAAAGGTAAACCCACGAAAAATCGGCAATTTTTGTCATTTTTTTTACCGCGCGTTTTAGATGTATTTTCGGCAGAGCTGTCTCATAAAAGTTGATATTCGTTGGGAGCGCATACATTGGCATATGGTTTCCTAACCAGTAAAACTCAGGGTTTCTTTGCAAATGTTTAAAGAGAAAGAAATTTCACGTTTAACTCTAACTTTATTCCCACCATCTATGTTACATCTGACCCTAAATCTACCCTAAACCTGTCCTAAGCCTGTTCTATATTTTTTTTTTTTCATTTTTGCTACTCACGGTGCTGGAGTGTAAGTGTCGAAGGGGGCTCCCAACTTCTACTGCCTGGTCTCGCCCGGCCAGGAGACGGGATGATCACTCGTTTTGGCCAACACGTGTATTCCTGCAAGGGGTCGTTCGGAAGCCTTGGTGCGGTCTCGATTCCTCCCATAGGTTTTACGGTGTCAAACAATCTGCATGTTTATTTTATTTTATTTATTTTAACAATTTTTTTTATTTATTCTGCACGAACTGACCAGGTAAACTTCGTCTCGCCTATTTTTGTGTTTAATTTAATAATTTTAAGCATTCCGAATTCATTGATTCCTTGCGATTTGTTCATATCGTTTGAAATGATTTGTTGTATCGGAATGACAACATCCTCGAATTTTGGCTTTTGTACATCACCTCTATGCCGGAAATACTTATATTGGGTGGTATTCAGTTATTTTCGTTGTTTTCCAGGAATTGAAAGTGGTCATCTTCGAATTCAAATGGTGTCCAGAGTCAATGCTTGGCTTCTATACATCATTTCGTTTACGAAAATATCCATATGAAGTAGTATTCGGATATTTTCGGCTGTTTCCCAGAAGTTTCCATCTTATTCAAAATGGTATTTGGAGACATTTTCCGGATAGAAACCGAAAGTTTTCATCTAAAATTTAACACGGGCATATGAGGTCGAGTTTTGGCTTCTGTGTATCGACTCGCTCATTTGAGGATGTTTTTCGGGAAACCTGGTTGAAATATCAGTTTAGTTTGTATGGGAGACCTCTCTTCCCTTCTGAGGCGTGGCAAACCACCTGAGAAATTTGTGTTTGATTTGTATAAGAGCCCTCCCATCAAGAAGTTGGATGGGTGTCGAACCACCAAAAATTTATTTTTGCTCCCAAAAACATGCCAAATTTGATTCCATTTACTTGATCAGATCTCGAGTTGTGAAGAAATTTGAGTTTCATTTGTATGAGTCCTCTCTTCCAGAAGAGGGAGGGGTCTCAAAATATCTTTGTCACCTTTCTCGGCGCCTGAAACTGCTTTATACAAAATTTCACGCCGATCGGCTCAGTAGTTTCCAAGCCTATATGGATCAGACAGACAGACAGAGCTGCATTTTTATATGTTTAGATTTTTATTATGATGAAATATGATTTTTATATTCTTAAATTGAAGTTTGGTTTGGTAAGTTTGGTATATTCTTGGTGTTTTTCAGGAAAAGTTTTCGGCAGGATTCCTTGTACATTCATGTACAACATGTGTTGCTCTAGATTACTATTTTGATCTACAACAACAACAATATCGCACGCTTAGCCTTGGGCACAGAACGGAAGGTCAACTTCAGGTATATGATCGAACAGAAAGTGCACACAAAAAGGACTGAAAAATGACAATTGAATTTTCTGTGCTCTCGGGCAATATATATTTGTCGTGTACGTTTATGTCGCTTTGCCAGTGGTATAATGTGGCGTAATTTATTCGATGTTTTGAATTGACGGTTATTTCAACAGTTTAACCCGTTTAATACAATCTATTACGTTCGATGCAAAAACGTTTTGGGTAAAAATTCGCAATTATTCACATTTGTGGAGTTTGATATGACAAATAGAACAATAGTGTAACGAAGGTATTGTAATCGACAAATGTTGATTTGAAACACGAACAACAATCAATGTTATTGAAAAATCGTGCGTTTTAAAACGTTAATGTTGCAATTCTTCCATTTACAATTGTACCATGTGTCATAGACGGCTATTTTTGAAAATTGTTAAAATTTATAATGCAGCTCGTGAGTATTTTTTTTTTCAACTAAAGAAAGTACTTTGAGTTCTTAAAAATCATGGCACAGATGGATTTTTTAACGCAAATTTTCAGAATATTTATAATAAATGAATCACAATTTTATTCAAAAATGAAATTTATAAACTATTTTCTTCCTCTTATAAGATTATATTAAATGTTTTGTCGGTTGACTCTAGTCCATTCTGGAGAATATAGATTTTCTTCTCATTGATGTGACATGCGACATGCCATTTAAACAAAAATAAGCTGAATAAGGTTAATTAAAATCAGGTTAGCTTCTAGAGCAACGAATAATGCGATTGTAAGAGGTACCGGTTTCATTGTGCAGTCTTTTTTTTAAATCTGATAAAAATCTAATCGTGATTCGAAAAAATGCGCTGCTCGAGTCTGTAAAAATCTGCACACATTTTGAGAAAGACATAGGGAAAAAAATGTAGTTAACCTTCCCGCATAATCAATAACCATAAAACGTGCCTAACAACTAGTTCGGGATATAGTTTCGACTGTATGGGGTATCGTTAAACCATATGGATTATCATCCGTTTATGGTTATTGATTATGCGGGATGGAGATTAAAAAAACCGCACATACCAGCGAATCAAAACAAATCATCGTTTTGCTGACAAATCTGGTATCTTTGCTGACAACCGAAAGTGACAACCTTACAGAACACTAAAAAGGTTCGTTTCAAGGGGTTTCGAAATGCGTCGTCTTCAACCGTACAAAATAAAAAAACGCTTCCCCGCTCGTGCCTACTTGTTGATCAAACCGTTTCACCATGTCCTTTACGCTATGGTTGGGAAGTTAATGTGATAAATAAATGATAGATATTAATATATATATCAACCATTACCGAAATATTTTTCATGAAATAAAGTTGTCAAGCCCCTAGAAATAATGTGTTTTCCTTCTTACAGATGCTTAGCAGGGTTAACCTGTAGTGTTTTCGCCGACAGATTTATACCAGTGTGTTTGATTGATTTCGATAAAAGTAGTATAAATTATATAAAATAAAAGTAGTATAAATTATATAATATAATATATAATATAAATAGGGTTTAAACGTTTCGTCTTCTCGAAAAATGTCTCCAAACAAACATTTAGCTCAATCAGACTTCGGGAAGTAGTGTCTCAAACCGGCCAAAGTGTCACTTTTATGACTGATGAAGTTCATGAACTGTTCGATATCGAAATTTTTTGTATGCCAAATGTCTTAGAAATGAATAAAACGTCAGGATCTGGTGTTATCTCGAATAAAAAAATCGAAAAAACTCCACTTTCTGAGATTTAAATATTTTTGTGCTGGGAAACTCGTTTTTCTTGTCTTATTCCATTTTCACTTCACTGTCAATCTCACTTCACGGAGCTAGTTTTTGTCACCTCACTTAAGATGGAATCGGGAATAGGTCTCAAAAAGTGAAGTGAGCGTGGGAATGAAATATATTTCACCGAGAAGTAACTCCCGTAATAAGAAACATTGGCTAAATATCGCATTTAATATGGGCTCTTACACTTCAGACATAAAATTTAGAGCATTGCAATATTCGGCAAAATACTATTTGAGTACTATTTGAGGACTACAAGTTTGTCATACATCGTTTCTCAAAATTGTACTGGTGGAGTGAGC
The DNA here is from genome assembly GCF_029784165.1 of Wyeomyia smithii. NCBI lineage: Eukaryota > Metazoa > Arthropoda > Insecta > Diptera > Culicidae > Wyeomyia > Wyeomyia smithii. Next base: position 249,760,449 of record NC_073696.1, read on the forward strand.
TATCGGTAAAAGGAAACGGGAACCGAAAAACACCCAGAATTAGAATAGGCAAACTTGCCGTATTTGAAACTCAAATTTAATTCATAACGTTTTCCAATTAATATGAAAAATGTTCGAAAATATTTTTATATCACGAAAAAAATTGATGAAATCTAATGTATCAAGCCCAAACCAAACACCATGCAATTAAAGCCCAGCACGCGAAACGGAAAATCGCCTGAAGTCTCAGAAGCACACTGGTCCGATTATAATACATTTTTTGGTCCGATCATGATTTACCCTGGACCGATCATGGTACAAAATCTATAATCATGTAAATGAATTTTCGTCGGATTTGCAATAAATTGTTATTTTTGTAAACTAGACAAATAGACTTTTCCGATAAATGTATTTTATTTAGGATTTCATGTAATATTGATGTAATATTGATTTACAAATTGTTTGATTTTCAAACCAAATGCAAAAATAATGTTGGAACTATAAAGATATGTTTAATTTGTAAATTGATGTTAATATGTGAACATTATAATTTTTTTTTGCTCAATAAAAATTTGTTGAGACCGTGGGTGTTTCCAGTAAACCCTTATTTATTAAGTAATGTAAAATCACTGGTCACAAAAATGGCAGCTCAAAGCCGTAACCCTGCATACGATCCGACACCAAAGCTATAACATTGAGCTTTGCACGATTTTCGATTATCGCAGTACATCAACTACCAAGCCAATGTGCCAGTTAGTACCGTTATGTGTTTTGGGCCACTTCGTAACCGTATAACAGACCGTCCGTTGTTTCTTTATGTGTGTGTGTGGTCGAATGCTTGCCATGTATCTTTGCAGAAAAGCCGCCATTAACCGTAGGCGAAAGCATCAAAAGGGGTTGGAAAAAAAGTCGGTAATCGGGTGCGAGACGTGTAATTTGTCGAATGTGTTGTTTCCTGTTCGGTCGTTTGACCAAAGCATGCCTCATTCAACGCTTCGAAACTTCACAAGCCAAGAAGTCAATCGACCGGAAGAACAAACACATGCTTGGGCAGTTTGGGTTGCTTTTCACCTACCGATCCGGGGGAGAAAAAAAAATCGCTCCAAGAGGTACACATGCTTTCGTTTCAGTGGGTATCCTCTTATCACGAGCACCACACAACCAGTTTATTTTTGTTTACATATGTGCTTATCGTTCAAACGCTCAAAGATTTCCACGCAGTGATTCTTAATCAACTAAAGAGTGCTCTATAAACCAGTTTAGCAGCTGGAATAATAACGACATAATGAGCCGAAAAAATTGCGAATCAAGGAAGAGGTCCCCGAAAATTATTCCACGTTTGCCACAAATATTCATTAGATCTTTGACGAACGTGTCTATAACAACCCAATCTTCGCGTGTGTAGCATCTCGGCGTGTTTCAGCAGAAACCCAGGGAACACGTCCGCACATTACGCTCTAGTTTATATCTTCAAATTATGAAAGCCCAGAACAATCACCGGAGAGGCAGAGTGTTGATGCTTGGGAGTGGGTGGCTTTCACGTTGTTTCCCTGCAAGGCCATGCCTGGAACTATAGCAGCGAATTGGACGGGCAATCTTCAAATCTACGGATATGCTGAATGATGCTGGGAGCTATGAGCTATTTTCTAATTTGAGAAATTTCATCACCGACGCGTGGTGGCTGCATACTCCGACTGGGTTACGTTTGTTTGAAGTTTGAAGTTTGAATTTTTGAAGCGGTTTTTGAGTAATCATTTTTTTTTATATAATAATACAATAAAAACAGTAGATTTTTTTTTGGAATCGTTTCTTCGAACAAAGACAACATTGAAAAGAATCTTACAATTGAAAGATTATTACATTTTTTTATAGGTACTGCTTTCCACAATTGATAATGGAACATCTGACATACAAGCGTGCATGTGCTTTCTGGAATTGTTCTGTTCTTTTCCACTGATAAAATTTATCAAAACGCTGCTAGGCGCACGGGGGCGGAGAGTTTAAGCCTGCAAATGCTATATAGTATACTGAAAGAAAGAAAAATCAGAAATTGACCATGACGTTGCGAACTGAAATGCTTATGTGCAACTTTTGGAGTTTACCAGCGCGTTAACAACAATAGAGATTTAGTAACAAAGAAAAAACTGAACTGTGAAAAATTTCAATGTTCTGTGAAAGAAATTGCCCCAACTGGGCTTTACAGAGCCTTAACAAGCGCCTTTTTATCAGAGCGCTATCAGCTAAATATTGAAACGAAGCAGACATGAAATTGGCAGGTGAACCGACAATATCCAATTGAGCCACTTGGCGATTTTTTGACGTAGCCTACCACTCTCAGGAAGTTCTGCTACAAGGATGTGAAATGAAAATTTTAAAACGAAAATGGAACGAAATTTGTTTTGTTATCAAATTCTATTAAGTTGGTTAGTTTTAAACGGATTTCCGTCGTTCTTGTAGCAATCGAATGTAAAATTATCTCGCGCTTTTATACTGTCAAAAATTGCCAAACCTAGTTTTCTTTCTTTACAAGTTCCAGCGATCAAAAAAGTGTGAATATTTCGGACAAAAAAATCACTATACCAGCCTTATTCCTAGTTCTAAACCCAGTCATACCACTTGGTAACGCTGTACCAATATATAAATCGTCATTTCTCATCCTAGGTATCAAAACGCCGTCTGATATTCACTTGGCGCCTTTACAAGTCAACCCTGTTCCTAAATCACCGGTATTGGAAGAACTTAAACTTTACTCGTTCTATTTTTGCCATCTTCAAAGAGATAAATTTCGGTTTGAACATTTATCACTATTAACTTCATATAGCCACATCACGGCCGCAAGGCTGTGAATCCTAGTACGTACGAATAGGCCAAGTTAATTTATGAGAGTAGTACTGCCCCGCGAAGCGTAATAAGTAATCTCGGGCGCATGCAGGCATTTTATTATAGCCTCCTTCAGAAGAATTTTCCAGAAAAATAAACTATCCAGCAGACGCTTGACCTTAACCGGCTGCGGGCAAAAAGTATACATCCAAGCAAGGATAATTATGAAAACTAAATTGCTTATTCAATATTGCAATGCGACAGCGAGAAAATCAAGTGTGGAGGGGGCGCTAGAGTGTGAGGAGCACAAAACCCGGGAACATATATTCAACCAGACGAGAATCACGGCAAAAGCTACACTAGTTTCAAAACTTTACTAAAACATAAGCTTTTTAATTCAACAAGCAAAACGAGCGTTATATTTTACTCCCCGAAGCACTTTTCGGAAACGAGCTGAGCCGTACGGTGAAAGCTGTACCAACCAAACTCGTCGACTCGCCCGTATTACGCAAAGACAAAGTTGTCCTCCAGTTCTGGTTCGGTACCGCATGCAGGGTATGTCTATACCTTAAAGGTGTTTGTCGGTTCGGAACTCGGAAGAAGTTGGTAAATTTTGAGCTGGAATTTTCATTATATTCTCAATCGGTTTTGTTTGGCCAACGTCTGCAAGTTCGACTGTATCGGAATACCGCCGGAGCCAGGAAAGACTCACCCTAAAGTTTACTTGCCGCCGCCATCATCGTTCGCGTTGTCGTCGCGGTCACATTTTGGTGTGTCTGACATGAATATTTCAGACATTTAATAAATTTCTCTGACATGGTCGTCGTCATCGTCGTCGTCGTCGTCGTATCAGATCGTCTCGCATGGCAGTGTGTGGAATAACGAGCCGGTCGACCAAACTTGTGCAACAGCCGGGCAATTCGGACCAACCGCTTGAACCGCTTCTGCCAACAGAGAGAAAAGCAAAATGTTTCCGACAAGAGATAAGGGTTCGTTTCGAGGTTTGTCTTTGCCGGCGGCGAGCGTGCAATTCGAAGAATGCAAAAATGTCCTCCCGTAAGCCCAACCAAGCAACGAAACGAACCACTCAAACAACCCGAACCCGTATATGGCTTCCGCAGACGAGGGTTGTGTCAACCGGCCGGATGTGGAAATTTGCAAGCGTGTTAACGAATGTGGAGACGAATTTCTCCTTCTCGCGCAAAGTGGTACATGTTCTTGATTAGGGGTTCCGAGCAGCAGGGGTGCGTTTGTTCGGCCATCACCACGCAAAGAGAAAGACGAAAGCGATACATTTTCATGGGTTCGGGGTATAATGGTAGCAACTTTATCATAAGAACATCTTTCGGTGACTATTGAATGGAAAGGCTTTAGAAAGTAGCAACCGAAACAATTAAAACTTTCACGCGAGCAGAAATAGCGGAAATTATTATCTGCTTTGAAACGCGGAAAGAATAGGACTTTTCGGTTGTTATCAGCATTTGAATTCATACCTTTCTAATAGGTATCTGTTTTCTATGATCACTATAATATGAACTGTTACCATCGTCTCTTCTATTGAAATGTAGGTTTATTAGTCACTAGCTCTCACGAAATTTTCATACAATTTTGAGTTTGTTGTCTCTTATTTTCGAAATACAACTGCAGTTTATTTTAATATTATTATTACCGTAACCACACAAATTTCTTATTGAGCGTCCTAGTAGAATGTAACCGAATATTAAAAATGATTTTATTAAATTCTATTACAAAAAGTCGAATCCAGCTTTAATCGTAAGTATAAGCGGTTTCGATTTGTTGTAGTATAATTAAATGAAAACTTTGTCTATTATTAACCCTGAACTTGAATTACAGCCTAACAATTATACTTGATATTTTGAACGTTGAAACTATTCAACACGGGTAGAGAACAGATTGATCTACAATACGCAACACAGCTTGTGTCAATTGTACGTGTAGTTGCTAAGTAATAACAGTTTGAAGGTCGTTTTGCGAGGCAAAATCCGATTTCTCTCTGCCGGGAATGGGTTAAACCTACTAGTTTTAAATTGTACTTTGGCAATTTACTAATTCTGAATTGTAATTTGATAGTATAAATTTATAAATTATATGTAAGCAATGATGGGATATCATACAAAATTGTGGAGTCTAGCACACATAGAATTGCAAAAGAAAGATTTTTTCTTTAGTGTTCATTGGTTATGTAGCATCATCTCACGTTCGAATTCATCTCACCGATTAGCCTCAACTCACTGCCGAAGTCATCATATCGTTCAGCTTCATCTCACGATCAAAGTCATCACATCAAACCACCAGCTACAACAGTGCGACATCGGCAGCAGAGGCGACAAGACATTTGCGGTACAATGACCTTTCTCAGTTGGGATAAAACGCACAAAACGAAATGCGAAATATTGATTTCTATACCTACTTCATATTCATATTGTATTGACGAATTGTATTTACTTAACAATTGTTTTATTCCCTATATAAGCCAAAATGGCAAGCCTAACAAATCAGTTTTTGACTAGCTCTAAACTACTACACGTCTTTTTAGTGAGATTTCCGATAACCACCCGACTTGCCATAGTTACCTCCTGCAGATATAATGTCGATATTGCATTAGTATTCATTTCCATTAATTCGAAAGAGAGTTAAGACAAACCCTTTAGATTAACCCTCTAGTGCCCAGTGCCGCCTTTAGACGGTCTTCAGTTGAACCTCTAAAAAGCTTCAATCAGTACTTAAAAAATGTGTATAAAAATACATGGTGATTTTTTCGAAGTCCGTCTGAAAAGTAACTTGAGCACTAGAGTGAATTTTACCGATCGAATGTTCTGTACTGGTAATAAAAAAATATGGTAACTATTTGCTTATATTTGAGCACTACTTCTCCGTTCATTAGGAAGGCTTATTGTCTTGAATATTTAACTTACACACACATGTCACATGAAAGATGATTTCGGAGCCTTTGAAACTCAGTTCGAGAGTTTTTGCAATCATTTTTATTTTTTGTAATTTTGTAATTGTGTAATTTTGTAATTTTGTAATTTTCTGAGCAAAATGTGATTTTTAACAAATGCTCATCATTATCCTTTGATTTTTAAATGAAGAATAAAAAACTGCTCGAAATGCGTAATATGACAGTTCGCCCATATACCGTACATGGGCGAACTGTCATTTAAATTTTTTCGAGCAGTTTTTTATTCTTCATTTGAAAATCGAAGGATAATGGCAATCTTTCTCAAAAATCACGAAAACGCAGCTTTTTTAAATGATATTTAAAGCTGGTACAGCTTTAGGACCCAACTGGGAATCATTTTCGTTTCTCGTTCTTTGTTTATTGGAATCAGATTATTTTACAACTTGTTTTTCTTTTTTGCCTTTTACCTATTTTTCTCACCACAGCTTTTGAGCAGCCTTCGCTTATCTTATATTCTTTTTTACCCTTTTTGTTTTCAGAAAAGTTCAAAATATAAAAAAAAAAATAAAATTATATTATTTATGGTTGTAAAAAAATTGTAAACATGTTAAGTTATTACACTTAATCCATTCAGCACTAATAAGTTTGTTTCTCAGCGCTATTACCTGAACACTTCATGCAGATCATCTCTGGCATAATCAATCGCGTAATTTGAAAAGTACATGTTATAAATTTACAACATTTTGTGTGTATTTTAGAGGTTTACTGTTCGGTTGTTTGTTCTTTAATTTCTTCAACGCCTTCACCGGAAATATCCAGTGTAGCGATCCTCCATTTTTTAGGCAAGTAGCAGAGTGATGTGCTTGCGCTATATCATTTTGCTTCTCATTGAAATTTTTGTATGAAAAAGTATTGACCAAATACATAAAATATTTACTACAGCAGCAAGACAGATGTGCAAAGTTCATTTCCTTTGACATAGTTTTACCCGATTCAATGACGAAGTCAATAAACTTTATGCCCCAACCAACTCGCAAGTCTACCTACACACTTTACTTGAATCGGGTAACAGACTAAGCATATTCTCACCGTTCTACGACTAAAAATCATTTCTATCAAACTTAGTTTGCAAACCTCACAGAGTTTTTGCACATAACTGAACTAGGATTGTCAATAGTAATATCGCTTGCTAGCTTCTCGTCTGAAAATACGTTGCGGCACCAACTTTGAAACCCCATATCTTTTGAACAAAAATATCACCAACTCGAAATTTTCAGGCCAGTTTCGAAATTTCGTCAAAAATACTTGTGATTTTTTTTAGATTTTTCATTGCCCCAGAACATAGTTTTTCATCATATTGTTTCAAATTGTTACTATTGAAAAATATTTTTTGTCCAAAATAAATATTTTCAGAAACTACAACTTAGGATGTATCTGCTGTGAAAATATCATTAAAATCGATGCAATATTCTTAAAGATATGTTTCTTTAAAAAAATATTGGCCTAAATTTCAAATGACAATAACAACTTGAAAACTTACTTAAATTCAATAAAAATTAGAAAATCAACTTCCCGAGCGAAACTCTTGAAGATTTCAATATTTATTCAAAAAATTAGACATCGCGATTCTCAGTGATCCGTTTCACGAATTCTGACCCATATGACGACTTCGTAGAAGAGTGCTTTTTAGAATTTGTATCGTGCTCTATATTCAAATCTCATCCAAAATTCGGTTTTTGAATTATTGTTATTCGTTTACTAACTCATTTTTCATTTTCGGTACATTCAGTCTACACACGAAATAAAATCTCTTTGTCGTCTTGCAAAACTGGGATAATGAAACAACTTGAAAAAAAGGTAACGTGGAACTGTGATGGGTGTAAAGATTTGACTCTGCCATACTCATACTACACAACACATACCATTCGCGTACCATACACTTTACCATAAAAATACACGTACCATACACACCTATACGAATAACGTAGAAATATCATAGACAACAAACCATCAAAATTAGGGTTGCTGATATTTTATCGATATTTGATATTATCGATATTTGCCCCTCAAGATTTCGACATTTTCGAACGATATTGGCGCATTTGATATTATCGATATTTCGATATTGCGACTCGATATTGCTGCCCGATATTCTCGGTTGCCATCAGGGGAGTGCTGCCGTCGAAATTTTGCCTACCAATCATAAATTCATCATGGCATCAGAATTAAATTTAAAATGCTTACACGCAATATAAGATATTCATTGAAAGTGCACATTATACTGAAAACAAACGTTAAGGCTTGGTTTCTCCATTGATAAATATATTTATTCGAAAATGGGTCAATAGCAATTAAAGGACGTTTACTCTATTTCAGCTATTTTAGGGCAAATCAACTAAAAAGTATTGGTACTAGAATCAATAAGGGATCATTCAAATAATAACGCTCTAGGGGGTGAGGGGGTATTTAGCGGAGCGTTATATTGCATGTGGCAAACATGTAAAATTGCGTTACATGGGGGTGGGTGGGTATTGAAAATTGCCAAATTTCGCGTTATGTAATATTTGAATGGTTCCTAAGTGATAGATGGAAAATGTACACGCTCGTAAATAATAACTCATGAACTGAGCAACTCTGACTCAGTTTAGAACAATGTTCGTAGACGTCAAAAAATGAGTAGGAGTCCTTTTTGATTTTGAGTTACTTTGACTCACTTTTTGGGTTCCCTTCATATAACTTCTTTCTGAGTAACGTCGCATATAACGACGTCCATTTTGAAAGGTGATTATGATGTGCTTCAGTTTGTGACATATGTTTTTCAATTGTGTGCGCCTCAGAAGGCATTATAACTGTTTAAATTTATTACAAGGTAATTATTGATGAGTATGTGGTGTCGTTTATTGGTCGTGGCGGTTTTCTAGCCAGTAATAAAACTGTACTGTACCCAAAAAATGAGTAATGTCGTACTCAAATTTTGAGTAATAATGACTCATTTTTTAAGACGCCTGGTATTACTCAGTTTTGAGTATTTGTGGAGTTACTCAGTTTTAGAGTTGTTCCACTTTTTACGAAAATGCGTCAAATGTTACTCATTTTAGAGTTATTATTTACGAGCGTGTAAGCAGTTCGACAGAAATATGGTTGCCATATCTCTATTTTTATTGACAGCATGCTTAGAGCGAATTTCCAGAAATTAGAGTGTGGAACCTCTCGGGGCAATAACCACCACATTAAACCGATCAAATGCGATGCCTTGGTGTTGCATTGGGATGGCAGAGTCGATGAATTTCAGTAAAGAATCGAACATCAAATCAAGTCTTGCCCTAAGAACTTCTTCAATTACGTAAAAACCAAACTAAAAAGTAACAACTTTCCATCACGAATGCATCTTGACAGTAATGTAGGACAAACTAGTAATGAAATATGTAGTCTTTTTGCCACTTTTTTTCAAGAAATATACACCACATATGAAGAAACAGATCACGACCGCGAATACTTCTCGTATTTTCCCGAATTTTCGAATTCTTTATCTGTTAATCAAATATCTGAATTCGAAATTCAGAGCGCACTTAAAAATTTAGACGGTACGAAAGGTCCTGGACCTGACAGAATAGCTCCAATTTTTCTCGAAAACTTGGCAGAAGAACTATCTACACCATTACAACACCTCTTTAATATGTCCCTGAAAAATGGAACTTTCCCAGAACTCAGGAAAACTTCATATTTAGTGCCAATTTTCAAATCTGGCGCTAAATCTGACATTCGTAATTATCGTGGAACTGCCATTATTTAATGCATTCCAAAATTATTTGAATCAATAATTAATGAAAAAATCTTTCAGCAAGTAAAACACCAAATTACAACTCAACAGCACGGCTTTTACAAAGGCCGATCAACTACCACAAATCTTTTGGAATTCATAACTTTCGCTTTGACTGTAATGGACCACGTAGAAGCTCTTTATACGGACTTTAGCAAGGCATTTGACAGAATCGACATACCTTTATTGCTCTTCAAGCTCGAAAAACACGGAACTGAAACAAAACTTTTGGGATGGCTGCAGTCATACTTATCAAAACGAACACAAATAGTCCGCTTTCAAAATTCCTTTTCAAACCCAATAGAAGTAACTTCTGGGGTTCCTCAAGGTTCTCACCTGGGCCCTCTTCTTTTTATATTATACGTAAATGACATTTCCTTTCATCTTAAGTCAATACATGTGCTTGTATATGCTGACGACATGAAGCTCTTTATAGAAATAACCAATGCAGAAGACTTCGAAATATTCCAGAATGAAATTGATGTATTCTACACTTGGTGCAACAAAAGTCTATTACAACTCAACATTAAAAAATGTAATTCAATAGCCTTCAGCAGAAAAACAGTAACACCACCTACAAACATTTTCTTAGGAAACCAACAAGTAGAAAAATGCAAAATCGTAAGGGACCTAGGCGTAGTCCTAGACTCCAAACTTACATTCATATAACATTATAACACAATAATAAACAAAGCAAATAGTATGCTGGGCTTTATAAAACGCCTTAAACACTTAAAGAACGCCGTGAACTTTCAATGCTTTATTTTATCAATGACATTATTTCTCAACGCGTGCAATCTACTAAATTATTATCACAACTAAATTTTTATGCACCCAGTCGTCAATTAAGAAATCGTAAAATATTTTCGGAAAACTCTCACAGAACTAACTAACTATTCATAAAATGGCCCAGTAAATCGCATGATGCTTAACTATAATCAGCACTGCGAAAATATCGACATCACCATGGGCAGAAATCAAATAAAAAAACGACTAACTACTGGAAATAATGTATAGAATATAAGAAAACATTGTATTATTATAACTGTAGTCTACATTTGCTTGACGAAATAAATACTCGACTGTTTAAATACTCGAACGTTACATAAGCGATAACATGAACGTTCAGGTAGGATGCTTCAGTAACTGGCTGGTGATTAGTCAATGGATCAGTGACGATTAGGAGACGCGGCTCACGAAACGTCGGTTTAATCTGATTGGAAAATGCACCTTGCGTAAAGCGATCAGCAATCGGCCCGCTGTCGTAACGGACGAGATGAAATAGCAAACACTTCACCGGAATATTCAATACTAAGGCATGAGCCATGCTGAACGCCAACGCGACCGATCGGGTGAGGTTCTTACCGTAGGTTAATGAACAACTCTACTCACGGCTGTTTATTAACCTTCGGCAAGAATCTCGCCCGATCGCTCACGTTGGCGTTCAGCTTGTTTCAGGCCTAACAGAAAGCCAACCCGGTGGCTTCACAGACGTTTACGTTCAACATGAGTGAAGCCCAGGGGCCTTAGACGTCAACATTTTGCCTACTAATCATAAATTCATCACGGCGGTAATATTTCATTTCAAATGCTTACAAAACTTATCTTATTCATTGAGAGTGCACATTGTACTGAAAACAAATGTTGAGCTCTTGTTTTTTGTCCATCTAGAACAACATTTACTCGAGAATAAGTCTACCGACAAAATGGGACGTTTACTCTATTACACTTGTTTTAGGGCAAACCAACCAAAAAGTGGGTACCAGAAATGCTGGTACCAGAATCAATGAGTGGTAGATGGAAAATGTATGGGGGTTTGACAGCCACAAGAGCCCCCTGGTGAAGCCAGCATTAGCTGGATCACTGGATCAGTTTTACATGTAATTTGACAGCTGATTCATCGAAACACGAAAAAAGCAGTGTTCATACGTGCTTACAGTATCGGTGTTCAGTGGCAGTGTGCTTTTGTATTGTTTTCGGGTGATGTATTTATTGCACGAAACGTCGAGTGCTTTGCTGGATGAAACAAAAAACAAATGCATTGTATTATTTTAGAATGTACACAACGTTTATTCTTGCCGATTGCGAACGGCGGTGTTTCTTGCAGGCAGCTGACATCGCGCGATGATTTAAGGAATAACATTTCAACGTACGTGTAAATGAGATAGCATATCAGCGCCACTTTTAAACATTTACAAAGCTAAGTTATTTTTTTTTAAATAATTAGATTGATTCAAGCGCATAGCTTTGTGCAACATATATTATGCTTCGCTCGTTGCGCTCACACTGCTGTGTGAACAAACCTTCAAAAACATAAATGAGACTAGCGCCACTGTCTTTCACGGCAGCTTCAGGAAACAAGGCCGATGCCACCGGGTTGCTGAAAGCCGAACAAAAAATATACACTAAAGTCGCTTTTTACGCGGGGGTTACGTGCCGCGTGAAAAACCGCGTAAGTTCCGGGGTCCGCGTAAAAAAACCGCGTAAATTCCGGAATCCGCGTAAAAAAACTCGTAAATTCCGGAATCCGCGTAAAAAAACCAGCGTTAATTCTGCATTCCGAGTGAAGGGAAACTGAAATCCGCGCAAAAAAAAATATCGCGTAAATTCCGGAATCCGCGTAAAAAACCGCGTAAATTCCGGAATCCGCGTAAAAAAACGCGTAAATTCCGGAATCCGCGTAAAAAAAAACGCGTAAATTCCGGAATCCGCGTAAAAAAGCCGCGTAAAAAACGACCTTAGTGCATAGAAGAAAATATCGATAAAATATCGATATTGGCGCGCATTATCGATGTCGCTTTTAATATCGATAAAGCAAATATCGATATTCTATTTTTAATATCGACAACCCTAATCAAAATATCACAAAAAACACATACACCTATCATCACCCATACCATTCAGATACCAATACCCACATAAAATGCCCAGAACACACACACATACACACACAGACGCATTCACAGACATAGACACACACACACACACACACAGATATACATACAGACACACAAACACAAACACAAAATGGTCATTTTCAGTAACCTTATACGAAATGTTCATCTGCCCGAAAAAGCATCCTGTGCAAAATTTCAGCTCAATCAATCAATCAAATGGGGTGGCGCAAAGCGATTGAATTTTGGCCTTTAAAAATCCAAAAATTAACCCAAAGGAGTGCTTTTCAAATTTGGTTTTTTGGTACCAAAAAGCAAAAAGCTGAAGCAAAGCCTAACAATCTCTCCCGAGTCGAAACTCGAACCTACATACTACGACTGGCTTGTTAGGCCACATGGTTTCAAAATGCATGAAACTTCGAGATCTGGTATCACCTGAAGAAAAAATTAACGTTTTTGATGATTTTTTCCAATTTCTCAAGGTCAAACGTCAATCGCTTTGCGCCACCCCGTTTTAAGTCCGATCGAGCTAAAATTTTGCACAGGGTGTTTTTTCGGGTAGATGAACATTTTGTGTAGGGTTTTTTTTTAATTTTCTGGTTACTTTTTTCCCATATAAGTGTATGTGTATACACACACGGTATACACACATACATGTTATACACACACATACACGAGCTGTAAACTACACTAGGGTGGCAATGCTTGTATGGAAAAAAAATTTAATCATCCATTTTCGGTCAAAACTTTTTCTTCGAGATAACACCAGGTCTCGACGTTTTTTGCATTTCTAGGACATTTGATATAAAAAAAATCGATTTTCCCGATTTCCTGTACTCCCCTTTGGTAGTTTTTCGAAGGTCGAAATATCACAACTTTGAGCGTTTTGAAATCCGATTGAGCTGAATTTTGTAATAAATGGTCGGTTTTTAGAAATTTGACATGACCCTTTTCGCTGCCAACCAATACCACACACTATACCTACAAAAATTACTATTGACAGCATCGGCTTGCAAGTCTTCCAATTGTCCACAGTGCCGATCACGGGCTGTATCCCAACAACGACATCAGAATTTGATTATCACTGTTGGGTCCAACTCAGATGGAAGGAAAGCCGACGGTGACGGTCGACCAGAGAGTAAGCTTCTCTCCATGCTGAATGTCTTTTTAAAGCGTGGCTCAGTATGGAGAACTTGGGTGATTGAGGAAGAACCAATCACGTGGAAGCATCTCTGCTTCCTTTCCACGTGGAAATGCGGGTGGTCGGATGATGGATGCGACCTCAATAAGCCGCTGCTGAATTCGACTGTATTCGTGAAACCATTACGTCTACGTTTTTGAAGTCTGCGTTAGGGAAATACATACATCAAACATATGAAAAATGTATGAACTTGAAACTTTTCTGTAATTTTCACGGATTAATTAGAAAATTCAAAGTAAAATTATCACGTTATAAAAATCATGAATATTTGAGCGATTCAACGGTATATTAACTAATTAAATTAGTACAATTGTTTGAGAGCTATTAGCATCTGAAAACTTCCATTCCGCCAACCAAAAACGTTACATGTTCATTTCGGTTTTCACAGAATGTACCTCAGTATAGTAAAGAAAGACGTAGTCTAACGTCAAAAGGTACACCATGGGTCTAAAATAAACATCACGAACAGAAATCATGGCTAGTCGCTAGTCGCTACTTTTTTGTTCGATTCTTATTATTATTTTATTCTCTTAACGATTAAGACATTTGTTGGGTTGAAACCACCAACTCTATCGTAGCAAATACTTGCGTTATAGTGTGTTGGCTTTAAGCTACAGAAAAAGTTTTATTTAGGTAAATTTTACAAACTGATTCGTCAAGCTAATTACTTACAAACTTGGTGTAATTGTTTTGGAAGTGGTATTGGCTTTCCTGTCCCACTACGCCTTACTTTTGATTGTAGATATATAATCCAATTTCAGAAATAGGTTAATGATTCCTAACCCTCAAATGATCCGTACTTACAGGTGTAGAACATATATTTTAGGAAACTATACTTTAGCAAATTATATATTGGAAATTTAGTTTTAGGAGTTGTAGTAATTTAACTTACGTATTTTATGTGATTTTATTGTAATTTTATCTTAGAATAATTAATTGAACTGCGTAGAAAAATGGATTGCACGTCGTTACCGCAAAACAATAATTTTCTTTTGGTTCTCTTCTATTCCCTAATGTGTTGACGTTCCGACGAGTTATGACAGTCGGTCTCCACGTCACGTTGTCAGCGGCGAATGCCGCGCTGCAGTCTAAAGCGTTGCGTTGCGACCAGGGACCCGTCGTGACATACCCTTGCCCGAAAACCTTGGTGAGGGTCTCAAGATCCGGGGTCACCGAGCCCAGGTTTACTATTTACCTCGACGTCCAAAACAGCCAACTTCACCGCTGGTCTACGTAGAGTTCCCGACGATGTCCGAATCCAACGCTTGTCATACTCTGCCGTTTCATCCTGGAATCAAGAATCTCGATCCTCCCCCCAGCCCATTGGTTCCGTGCCGCTCCGTCAGCCACTAAAACTAGGTCGTGTGATAGCGGGAAGGTACTCATTTAGCCACCTGCGCCAGAACTCATCGTTGATGTACCTGGCAAACTTACAACTGCTTCGAAGTGTTTAACGACTGTCCAACTGTTCGGTGAATAGGAACATCGTGCCAGAAGAGTTGTCCAACAAAAAGTGGTTGGGGGTCAATGCCTCCTGATCCTCAGATTCCAGCGGAATGAGGGTGAGAGGCCTGGAGTTGAGCATGGCCTTCGTTTCCAGGGATGAATCGTCTCCAGTGTCTCGTCGTTGGGTTTCCATGGGCCATCCATAACCGCTCCAATTGCCACCTCTATCGACCGAACTAATCTCTCCCATGTGTGGTGCCGCTGGCGGTATAAACTTCCAGGTAGCTTGGGTGGTAGGGAACTTTGTGGATAGAGCCTTGTCTCTAGCTTCTTTTAGCCCCCCCGTTGTACTGCCATGATACAGGACTCCGTACTTAACAAGTGTACCACCTCCATGTGGATTGCTCTAGTCGTGAGGCACGTGAATAGTGTCACCCACGAGTATCGGCCCGAAATAGTCTAGTAAAAGTGAACGGCTTACCGAAAGCCGTCAAGCGCATCATAGGGTGCGGAGCCATTGGTGGTGGTGTTGGCATCGCCTTCGATACGCGACAGAAAGCGCACGCTTTCTCAACTTTCTCCAGTAATCGTCTCAGGTTAGAGATCTCGAACCGTTGGCGGATCTCGTTGAAGATGGTTTCTCGGTTGGCATGACGGAAACGCCGGTGGTACCAGTCTACAATAAGGAAGGTGATTGGTTGGAAAGTGTTGTTTGGGGAGGATGATTGGGAACTGGGAACTTCGGCCGGTACGTATGGTGCCGCGTCAATTGGTCCCCGGCTTCGCAGAACTCCGTTCTCGTCCTGGTATGGCCACCGCTTGTGGATAGGGCTGGATTTGTCCATGATTGCATGACGCTGCTCGGGTGTACTTTGAGTCTTAGCCAAATCTGCAAATTACTCCGCGTAGAAATCGCTCTACTCCGTTTCCAGGAGGATTTATTCTGTTCGTCGTAGTTCGTCACTTGTAAGGGTGCCGAGTTGCATGTTTTCCTTGGATCGGCGCTTGGGGAAGTTGTTCAACCCGCGAAGAACATATGCAGCTACATGCTGCACCTTAGTCCATCGATCAAACCGGTTGAATGTCATGTCCGAAGAGAAGTGTGCGGCATGAAGATGGGACGGACGAAGTTCTAGCTCGGTTGAGGCAATCGTTCGCTGCTTGGGCCAGTTCGTTGAGCTTGGTTGGGACCCAGCGCCACTCGGCTTGTTGCGTGGAGGACAAGATCTTACCAACCCTAACGGCTACGTATTTATGATAACGCCGATGATCGGTGAAGCGTACCCACGCGAGGACAGTCCTTGCATCACTCTAACAAACCAGGAAGGTGTGCTGTTTCTGGACCGTGTTCATTAAGCGTTCACCCAAAACTGCCGCTTTCAGTTCGAGGCGAAGAATAGATAGCGTTTTCAACGGGGCAACTTTAATCCGGGCTTCAGGATGCCTCGGGCCGTCTCCAATCGGAAGTACACTGCACAGGTGTAAGCGGTTTCGCTAGCATCAGCCAAGACGTGAATTTGGAGACGAGAATAGTCTTGTGTCGGTTTGGAAGTAGCTTCAAGGGATGTGCAGTTGACCCAGTTGTTGGAGTAAGCCACACATTATCGCCAACGTCCATTCAGTTCTTGTGGGATTTCTTGGTCGCAACCGACTCCACGCGCCCAAAGCTTCTGGATAACGACTTTGCCGTGAACCAGGAAATACGCGATGAGACCGAACGGATCGAAAAGGCTGCATTGGTGGGGACATGATCTGCATGCAGGATGGCCTGTAGATCATCGCGTGTTCCGAAGGAGTAGATGAACACATCTTCTTTCGAAATCCATTGCATCCCTAGTATCGATTCGGCTTTCCCCTCTGGCTCCAGACGAAGGCTTTTGGATCGTTTCACCCATTAACTGTAAGTGGAGCTAAGAAGGCTCACGCTTCCTAGAAAAAACTACTGTCTCAGTCTTCTCCGGAGAGAATTCGATACCTAGCTGTAAAGCCCAAGCAGACAAATTGTCCAAGGTATCTTGCAATGGTCCTTGCAAATCGGCAGCTTTGGCTCCTGTAACAGAGACCACGCAGTCGTCTGCAAGTTGTCTTATCGTGCATAAATTTGCCAGATATGCGTCAATGCCATTCACATAAAAATTGTAAAGAAGGGGGCTTAAGCATGAGCCCTGGGGAAGACCCATGTAGCTAATACGAAAAGTTGCCAAATCGCCGTGCGTAAAATGCATATGCTTTTCGGACAACAAATTATGCAAAAAATTGTTCAAAATTGGTGAAAATCCTTGTCGGTGAAGTTTGCCCGAAAGAATGTCAATAGAAACGAAATCAAAAGCCCCCTTAATGTCCAAGAACACAGATGCCATTTGTTCTTTGCGAGCATAGGCTAGCTGAATATCTGTAGAAAGCAACGCAAGACAATCATTCGTCCCTTTGGCACGGCGGAAGCCAAATTGAGTATCTGATAGTAGACCATTTGATTCGACCCAATGGTCTAAACGACGGAGTATCATTTTTTCCATCAATTTCCGGATACAGGATATCATTGCAATCGGCCTATAAGAGTTGTGATCAGAAGCTGGTTTCCCTGGTTTTTGGATGGCGATCACCTTCACTTGCCTCCAATCCTGCGGTACAATGTTTTGCTCCAGGAACTTATTGAACAAGTTCAATAAGCGCCTCTTGGCATTGCCTGGTAGATTCTTCAACAAGTTTAATTTGATTCTATCTAACCCAGGCGCGTTATTGTTACAGGACGGGAGGGCAACTGAAAATTCTGCCATCGTAAAAGGTAATTCTATCGCATCGTGGCCCGGAGACGTATCGCGAACAAAGTTTTGCGCAGGAACAGAGTCCGGACATACTTTCCTGGCAAAATCAAATATCCACCGACTTGAAGACTCCTCGCTTTCGTTGACCGTTATACGATTCCGCATTCTTCGGGCTGTGTTCCAAAGAGTGCTCATCGATGTCTCCCTCGACGTTTCGTCTACGAACCGGCGCCAATATCCACGTTTCTTTGCTCGGACCAAGCTTTTGAACTTGGTCTCAAGCTCCAAATACCGCTTAAAGTCGTCGGGTTGACCTTTCACCCAAAAGAAGGCCTTAAACGCGTCGGATTTTTCCGTGTAGACATCGGAGCACTCTTTGTCCCACCACGGAGTGGGAGGCCGTTCTTTGATCGTCACGCCGGGATATTTCTTCGTTTGGGCTTGCACCGCGGCGTCGAGAATCAAGCCAGCGAGGAGGTTGTATTCTTCAAGTGGTGGGTGATGTTGAATCGACTCGACAGCTTCTGATATCATTTCCTCGTATAATTTCCAATCGATGTTCCGTGTGAGGTCATACGGAATATCAACTGATCGCGTGCGAGTTGAACCATTATCAATTGAAATAAGAATAGGCAAATGATCGCTACCGTGGGGATCAAGGACGACCTTCCATATGCAATCCAACCGTAGCGATGTTGAACATAAAGATAAATCTAAAGCACTGGGGCGCGCTGGAGGTTTCGGAACACGTGTCATATCCCCGTTGTTTAATATTGTCATGTCGAAGTCGTCGCAGAGGTTATAGATCAAAAAGGAACGGTTATCATTAGAACGGGAACCTCAAGCCACGCCGTGAGAGTTGAAATCTCCCAAAATCAAACGTGGTGAGGGAAGAAGTTCTATTAAATCAAATAGCAGTCGTTGCCCAGCCTGTGCTCTGGGAGGAATAAATATTGAGGCAATACAAAGCTCTTTACCTTGTATTGTCATTTGACATGCGACAGCTTCTACGCCTGGGACCGTGGGGAGGTTAATACGATAGAAGGAATAGCACTTCTTAATCCCTAGAAGTACTCCTCCGTAAGGGGTGTCTCGGTCGAGGCGAATTATATTAAAATCATGGAAGCTAAGATGTACATTTGAAGTGAGCCAAGTTTCACAGAGGGAAAATGCATCGCATTTATGCTTATTAATCAAAACTTTAAATGAATCAATTTTGGGGATGATACTTCTACAATTCCACTGTAAAATAGAGATAGAATCCTTCATCTCAGCCGATGAATTAGCCATCGAAGGATACGATCGCTGCAAGGAGGGGCCATTTAGCAGTCAACTGCTTCAAAAACGTTTTAACTGTTGGTAGAAATGCCAGCAGAAGACTTTTAAGAGGATCAGTTATGTTGAAATTTTCAAAAATCCAGTCCACAATATCTGAAAACTTCAGCAGTCCAGATTCTGGCTGAATCTTGGACGAAAAAGAAGGAACAGTTGGGTTTTTTGATGTTCCTGGAAGTGCCGGAAACTCCTTATTTGAATTCAGTTTTGCCAATCCCGGAGGAGTTTGCTTCGGATTTTCTACAGCACTTTTTTGTTTCTTAGTATCAGTCACTTCAGATGAAGACCTTCTCTGTCCTTTCCTAGGAAGCCTAGGAGAAGAAAGGTTTTTCCTCTTCCTAGATTTCCCGGGTTCAACAAAAGAAGATTCCCCAACTGAATCGTCAGAATCAGACTCATCGGATGGCAAGACCTCGAAGAGATTCGGGGAAACCAGTTTGGTGGCAGCGGCCTCTTTGAGCATTTCTGCGAAAGTGCGCTTAGAGCGCTCTTTCAGAGACCGCTTGATCTTGTCTTGGCGCTGTTTGTACGCGGGACATGCAGACAGCTCATGAGGAGTCTGCCCACAATAAAGGCGCTTTTCAGCACCCTTATTACAGGCGTCATCCGCATGTTGCTCTCCGCACTTGCCACAACGTGCTTTATTGCCACAGTGGGAGGCCGTATGGCCCAACTGTTTGCACTTGAGGCAATTCATTACCCGCGGTACAAACAAGCGCACGGGCAGACGCACCTTGTCCACGAGTACATAGCTCGGCAGAGCAGACCCGGCGATAGTCACGCGAAAAGAGTCTGAAGGGGTGTAAGTTTTTACACCCTTGTCGAGCGATACTGAATGTAATTGCTTACATTCAAGTATCTTGGCAGGTTCAAGGCTAGAATCCTTGAAAAGGCCTTTTCCAGCCTTCAACAGGTCCTCGACAGTCAGACTCGATTCGCTGACCACACCGTCAATCTCAACTACGCGAGCTGGAATGTACACGTGGTACTCCCGCGTGAAGAGCTCACAAGCAGCAATCTCGTTTGCTTGCTTGAGGTCGGACATCAAAACACGCAGCTTATTCGGGCGTACTTTGGTAATTTCATTCACGGCTGTAAACCGTGCCAGACCTTTACATATTTGCATTGTGTTCAATGCTTTCACTTTCGGCCAGAAAAAATACAGCCCCAATACCAACTTTGCCCTCCGGATACTGCTTAAGCCGATGGGTAGCTTCCTGCGGGGTTCCATTCTTAACCCTTGGAACTTTGTATCCTGGAGGGCTAGGCGGTAGAACGAGCGGGTTTTCATCCCCGCGTCCGTCGTCCATGTTGGACGCGTAAGCCACACACGCAAAATGCCAATCAACAAATAATATTGTAGAAAAAAAACCAAGAGAAAAAAAACTACTTATCAATCAGCGCACGGGCGATGCCAATCTCCAGTCCTTCACACAAGAGTCCGCTAGCAAAAGCTGCAGCCGCTCCAGCCACACAGTAGCACCAGTACAGCCAAACAGCAGTACGCCGGGTACTGGATCTCTCGCAGTAGCGACACAACGTACAGTCTGTGGCGTACGGTAGTAATAGGCGATGATGCGTTCCTTTGTCTTCAATAGACGACGGCAACGAGCAGCAGTGCACACGCAATACAATGCACGGTGACCTCGAAGGCGATTAACTGGTCGGCACTATCGAGATCGAAATGAAATTGCGACCGAACACGACGAGAGCACAACTCGGAATGATGGTTGAGTTGTTGTCCCACTTTGAAGTGATCAGCGAGATTCTGTACTGCTAGACCTAAGTGAATGACCGTTTCCAGTCGGTCGTGTCGCGGTGGTGGAATTTGATTAATCTTGCTAAATTGCGACCGAATCAGTAGATCAGGTCTTTTAAAAAACATACGAAGGGTCTGAACGACGTGCGGTACGCTTACCGGCAAGAGTAGTGTTGTGCCCTTTCAAACATGTTTTCCGCATCTGAGTAACCGCAAGTGGCCGTAGATTGCTCGAAATACTTATAAATATGGACCAGTCCTCCGGGCGCGCTGGGAAGGACGGCTTACCGGCCGAACTTTTCAAAGTTGGGAGCGAGCGGCTGTGTAGTGCAATTCACCAGATTATCCTAAGGGTATGTTCTGAGGTACTCCAGCTAAACTACCCACGGACTGGTTGGAAGGACTCATATGCCCTTTCTACAAGATGGGACATAGGCTCGACTGTAGTAATTATCGAGGCATAACCCTCCTCAATTCCGCTTAAAAAATTCTCTCCCGTGTCCTGTTCCAGCGACTGAGGCCGTTGCAGGAAGCCTTTGTTGGAGAATACCAATGCGGTTTTCGAGTGGGGTGATCTACAACGGACCAGATGTTTACCTTGAGACAGATTCTCGGCAAGTTTAGGGTACACTGTTCATAGACTTTCAGGCGGCGTACGACACAGTGAAACGCAACGAGCTCTGGCGAATAATGGTAGAACATGGTTTTCCAACAAATCTTATTAAACTGTTACGTGCGACGCTTGACGGTCTCACATCATGCGTCAGGACAGCGGGCGAATTTTCGGACGCGTTAGTGACGTTGGATGGTCTGAAGCAAGGTGACGGGCTCTCGAACTTGCTGTTCAACATAGCTTTGGAAGGTGCGATACGAAGGGCAGGTGTGCAGAGGAGCGGCACCATCATCACTAAGTCTCACATGCTTCTGGGCTTTGCGGACGACATTGATAAAATTGGTGTTAACCGTAGAGCAGTTGAGGAGGCCTTCACGGCTCTCAAAAGGGAAGCTGCGAGAATTGGACTCACCATAAAAACTGTCAAAACGAAGTACATGGTGGCTGGCAGAGAGAGTGGTAGTTCTACGGGTGTTGGTACTGCGGTGGAGATTGATGGAGATACTTTCGAAGTGGTCGACGAATTTGTTTATCTTGGTACTCTCGTGACATGTGACAACGAGGTGAGCCGCGAGGTGAACAGGCGGATTGCGGCGGCGAATAGGGCTTATTACGGATTGCGTAGCCAGCTTAGGTCCCGTAGCCTACAGATCCGTACGAAATTTGCGCTCTATAGGACTCTGATTCTCCCGGTAGAGCTATACGGACATGAATCGTGGACGTGGGAGGAGGCCGATCGACGAGCGCTTGGGGTCCTCGAGCGTAGAATCCTGCGATCAATATTCGGAGGCAAACTAGAGAACGGGGTGTGTCGCAGGCGCATGAATCACGAGCTGTACGACGTATAAAAACAGGCTGATATTGTCAAGCTGATGAAACGCGGCAGGTTACAGTGAGCTGGCAATGTAGCACGGATGGAGGCCGACGACTTCGAGGCAGACCTCGCACGCGCTGGATGTGTGCTGTCGACGAGGATGCCAGAGCAGCGGGTGTAAGGGGAGACTGGAGAGTAGCAGCCCAAGACCGAGTTTTGTGGAGACGTATTCTGGATTCGGCATAGGATCTTAACGATCTGTCGCCATAAAAGTGAGTAAATTAAAGAGGGGAATGGGGTTGTCCAACGAAGGTCGAGTCGGAGCAACGGGGTGTGGTAGCTGATATGTTTACTGCGGATCTTCTGGCGTATCGGGAGTTCCGGATGGAATCGAAGTCTGCGGTACGGGAACAGGAGGATTCGATGGCAGCGACAACGAAGCCGATGGAATCCATGACAACGGCAAGGGAGCCGGGTTGTCCGGAAGCCCCTGAAACTGTGGGCAGACCTGGGGGTGGTAGCAGTATTAGTGTCAACGGAGGAAAGGTGAGATCCGCTGGGACATCGGGAATCAGGGTGACGTTAGGGTTGTTCGATCCTACCTTAGAACTTGCCTTAGATCCCGGTTTGGAATTTGATCGAAACGTGTGTGGTCGTGGTCGGACTTACCGCACACATATATAACACTCGGCTGTTGGGTATGCATGTCGACGCCAGCGCATTCCGCGTGCTTCTACAACTCAATTAATTCGTTATTTAATCCATCAGATATTTTTTTTGTACACATTATAAGAGTTTTACATATCTTCTTGATCGTTATTCGTTTTGTAAGTTCAGATCAATGTTCTACTTTCAAAAATTTTATAACTTAAATAAAAAAATCACTGCTATTATTTGACAGTGAAACGATATCACCTGCTCGAATACATTTGAATACAAAACGTCCACTTCCCGTTTTTGCGATCACAGAGAAATTATATAATTTCCAAAGAATAAAAATTAACAATTGGGTGAAAATATAATGCTGTTAAATTTTTTCCACATTTTTATTGAGGCAGGTACAGAAAAACGACTTTCTGGTTTGTTATACTATCTGATCACATCTGGTCCCTCGCATTAACATCCAATCAAAACTTTCCCAACATTTTTGTTGCCGCCATACAATGCCAGTGTACCGCTGCTAATCGGAACTTTGAAAAGTACCCTGGC